>NW_027192421.1:0-117553 GCF_041956645.1 Rasamsonia byssochlamydoides | reverse complement strand
ATTATTATTATTATTATTATTATTATTATTATTATTATTATTATTATTATTATTATTATTATTATTATTATTATTCTAATTATAGTAGTAGTAGTAGTAGGAAGGAAGACGGCCTACACTCTGTGCTTCACTGACAGAAGAGATATGATAATTATGGTTTTTTTCTCATGAGGCTAATGGCACAGTACCATGGTCTGTCTCATTTAATGTTACGATAAAACTCTCCAGGAACCACGCACGAATGCTTGTACAGTAGATTTTTTTTCTTCCCTTAGCAGATACCATTGACCAGTACCTTTAAATAGACCATTCGTCAATTCATCATATGAAGTAGGTCATGCAGTAAGAAAAAGGGAAATCGGCGACAGTACGATCGGAGTCTGGTTATTTTTCTCTGAAACGGCCTATGATGATGTGATGGTGATGATGTTTGTTAGGTCGACACATTCAAGGTTAAGGAGGAAAAGGTAAGCAAAGAGAGACAGTGAGATGTAGGGTGAAGATACAGACCTCTAGATACTGGATAACGATGTAATGATTTTTGAGACAAAGTCCAGTCCTCCTTCCATATCTGCCTGTCGACGCCGTGAGCAAAGTTTGCAGTGTCTGAATTGAACATGGACGCTCCCAACTGCGAGTGGTCTGAAGAAGGGATCTCTCTTTTTTTTTTGTTCGAAAATGTTGACCATCCTGCGAGAAGACTGGAACACTGATCGACTGATCACTGACGCACAACGCTCCTACGCACAGCCGTCCCCACACACTGCATAATCTCTGCCGCCATATGCTGACGAAGCAACGACCGCTCACACTCAACCAACAGACTCGTCCTCTCAATCAGGATTCCCTGGCGATCAATCCAGGGGACCCTCTCCGACAAGACGGCAATCCATTCTTCGCGGACAGCGGAAAATTCCTGAGTGAAGAGGTGCTGCAGCCGTTCATCGAGGGCGAGGATTTTCTCGCTGATGGATATCAGTGCCTGATTGAGGGAGGCTAGTTCGCGTCTGATGGATGATAGTTCTGCAGATTGGATATCCTCGCGACGGATGATGGAGGGGTTTTCGTTGTGGCAGATGCATGGTTTGTTGTTGCGCACCTATAAGACATCAGACGTCAGCAAGTTGCAATTCCAGTAGAAGAGGTAAACTGAGACCTTCAGTTTCATTCTGGTTTGCCAACTGTGGTCGGGACTCGTCCTGAAGCAAGACTGAGAGATGAAGCGCGTCAATGTTGCGCTGGTGGCTTTTTGGTTGGTGTGGAAGATGCTCTGGGCTGGAATTCACTGCGATCTCTTTTCTTACGCGACTTTGTCAGCAGCTGCTTTCACGTGTTACCTGGATGAATAGGAGATCTACTTCTGTTCAATTCTGCTGGACAAAATTACTGACATTGGAAATAGCTTTTCATAGAGCTGGAATTTACCAACTATCCTTAGATTGTACATACATCCACCTAGATTATACAAATTGGAAATTTCACCTGAACGTACTGTAGACTGGACCAAGCTGGGAGGAGCCGTACCCGTCTAGGAAGTCTGTCTAAATTGGGAAAGAGAACTGGGAACCTTGGAAAGATTTGGGTGCCAACAACACATGAAAAGGCAGAGGGGGAAGGATAGTTTGGAATGTGATTCAACAATCCTCGGTATGGCATTATTGAGGCTTAATATTATCAGTAACGAACCAACGTAGGATATCTCCTGTTTGAACTGCAATTATTAGTGCAGGTGCTCTCCCGTGATAATATATATTACTCTTGATACTCTTGATAAGGGGTTACACTGAATTTATGGATTACAACGCAACATCGACTGAATTTATTCAATGCCAGAATTCCTCCCTGTTTATTCTCTTGCCCATACTACTATGCGGAGTATTCTGACCCAATATCCCTAAAGTTGTTTTATTTATACTTCTGCTGGCGATGATCGCCGATAAGTGGCACGTGCTGATAAGCTAGCTACCTCAGGATCTTCCCCGCAGTGTTACCATCTCGATAGAAAACGCGTTTAGATCCCCCTGAATCTTGTTTTCACCACCATCAAGGCCCAATGATAGCTATCAGAGACAAGAGGGTGATATCAGTCCCAATGAATATGTGTCTACTATTGTGTCTCGCCGAGCCGATGATCGGAGGGAACACGTTCGAACAGCCTCGGTTCCGCATCCCCGGCTTTTCCCGCAACCGGACAGATCCCCGCGAGAAACCGACATCCAATGCAAGAAACGCACTAGGTGTTTGATCATTTGATGTCCTGGGTCCTCTGACTAATAGCTCCGATGAAGTGCTGTGGTCAAGCTTGTGATAATCAGGATGCCCTACGTCAGACCTGCGAGCTAGCTCCTTGCCGCCCGCCCAGGAACGGCAAGACATGTGAAAGTTCAGAGGACTGCACCCTCGTCAGCATCAATGACTGGTCCTGGGGAGTGTCCTGTAGAATCTACAGGAAGTCATGCGTTTCCATTCCGCCAGAGCACCTGGTGGGCGACAGCTCAGCTGGATGGAGCTTTTGCCGGAGCCTCGGGAATTGCTCGCCAGAGCTATTGTGATATGGAAATGTAGCCGGACCGGATAGGAGCGTTTAGGGTTGCAAAAGGTAACAGTTCAGAATAAATTAAAGCTCGCCGATTTCCTCTATTCCAATCTGATGAGCAATTTCTCTCTCATTTTAATATTACTTCTTCTGCTTTTACTGGATTGCGTCTTCGGCGACTGTTGTCGAGCTTCCGCTCGTCCAGACAGCTTTCTCCGCTTCCCCGTCATTGCTTCCTTCTACTTGCCGGCTCTGGGACCCGCCACCTTAACCAAGGTAAAAAAAGAGATTCCATGTGTCTCCAGTTTATGACAAAGGCTGGGGAATCCCCAAGGACAATTAATTAGTGGAATTGACTCACACGCCGGCTCTAGTGACGTCGAATTCTTTAAATCCGGCCCTGTTCCCCTCCGTACCACCCCTGTGGATTTGACACTTTTGTAAAGTACTGCTGCTCATATTCGTGAGATTGCTGGCCAGTGCAATCTGGTGGCATTGGCATTGGCCTTGGTCTCACTACTTCTGCCCTGAAAGGAAGAAGCTTGCGTGTGGTTGGCAGAAAAAGATAATAAATCGATCTGTTGTCTGAGAGTTTTGCATGATTCAGGGAAGTTTAGGTATATAGGGCAGATTCACGCTTCATAATGTCTGCAAAAAGTGCACAAGGTTCCAATGGCAATGGCAAGAAGCCAGCGTCCGCTGCCACCAACTTGATCGGTAAACAGCCCTTCTTTCCACCGGAAATATGCTTTTGATGCTGACCCGACAATAGCTGGTGGTGGTGCTGGCATGATGGAAGCCCTCGTCTGCCATCCATTAGGTATGCGAGTGTAGTCCTCGAAGCTTGTCGATATGCTAATCGGCCCTAGATACCATCAAAGTGCGAATGCAACTGTCGCGAAGAGCAAAGGCACCAGGGGTAAGTAACGCCAAAGCCATTCTCCGCATGATCTTACGCTGATGTCTCCAGGTCAAACCTCGTGGTTTCATATCCACCGGTGTGGAAATCGTGCGAAAGGAAACGGCGTTGGGTCTGTACAAGGGTCTCGGTGCGGTCCTGGGCGGAATCATCCCCAAGATGGCCATCCGCTTCACCTCGTACGAGTATTACAAGCAGCTGCTGGCAGACAAAGAGACCGGGGCGATTTCGCGCAAGTCAACCTTCATTGGTATGAATCATCCATCGTGAGCCCGATTATCATTGTGGAAAACGCTGACACGTGTGTTTGTTCTCAGCTGGTCTTGCGGCTGGTGTCACCGAGGCTGTCGCCGTCGTCAATCCGATGGAAGTTGTCAAGATCCGGTTACAAGCGCAGCATCACAGTCTTACTGATCCGCTCGAGGCCCCCAAATACCGAAGTGCTCCCCATGCTCTGTTCACCGTTATCCGCGAGGAGGGCGTAAGCGCCCTGTACCGTGGTGTCTCCCTGACGGCGTTGCGGCAAGGAACAAACCAAGCCGCCAACTTCACCGCATACACGGAGCTGAAGAAATTCCTCCAGCGGGTGCAGCCCGAGTACAGCAACAAGGAGCTTCCGTCGTACCAGACCACCGTCATCGGCCTGATCTCGGGTGCGATGGGTCCGTTCTCGAACGCGCCCATCGACACGATCAAGACGCGGTTGCAGAGAACGCCTGCTGAGCCAGGCCAAAGTGCCCTGTCGCGGATCACGACCATCGCAAAGGACATGTTCAAGCAGGAGGGCGCACGGGCGTTCTACAAGGGAATCACGCCCCGTGTGATGAGAGTGGCCCCAGGCCAAGCCGTCACCTTCACGGTGTACGAATTCCTCAAAGAGAGGATCGAGAAATCGAACTGGGCTTTTGGGGGAGGGAAATATGAAGAGTGAACAAACCAGAATAAAAAATATATATATAAAATCGTCGCAGATTGTCCCATTTGTTGAATCTTGTTTAGACATGATACCACGAGCATGGTGGTGGCGTCTTGTTGCATTGCAAATGTTTAGTTAGCAGGCACGGGGATCTGAGTCTGTAAATATATATCTCTGTTGCACATAACTATCTATGATGAAAGACCTTTAATGACAGTTCTGCCTGACTCGAAGTAGTGGATGCGCCTGATTCCTGAATTTTTGTACAGAGTAGTTTCAAGGTATCTGCATGTGAGTGCCTTGCCCAATAGAGATACCTGATGCTTAGTCAGAAATTACAAAAATAGTGACAGTAGATAAAAGCACAGCGGGAGCTCGTTTTAAGAGTGTTTATAGAAGAGCTCGTATTAAATTTAATTCTAATTATAAATTTAACTTTATCTGGCGGGGGTGAACCATCTGGTAAGTTTGTAGATTTCCAAGATGGATGGATGCAGCTCCAGCGACGACCGCTGTTTCAGCACTGCGGGGCGCCATCCAGCTGTCTACCTGTCAACACCATCAACAATTCACAACTCAACTTGCACAAACAAACAGTGATATCTTCATCTCCCGCTATATTTAACCTCAAGATGCAGTCCGGAATATCAGGTGAGTTATTGGAAGTTTCTTTACGGATCGCCATAGTCTACAGGGCTATACACCGGGCTCGCTTTACATTCACCCCCGCAACATGACCACCTCTGACTTGTTGTGATCAAAAACAACGCCCACCAGTCTCCCCTGAGCTTCACGATGCTTTCAATGCCTTTACATCGGACCAATCGCTCTTTGCCCTCCCGGTGACCATCACCTCGGAGAGTCTGACACCGCTCTCGGCGATCCCGTTCTCGTCGTCCCCCGATGCCTTCTATTCTTCTCTCCCGCAGCTGTCGTCGGTCCTCCAACCCAAGACCCCCCTCTACCTGATCCTCCGCTATGGATCGTCCCTCATCGCATTGACCTACATCCCGTCCAATGCACCCGTTCGCTCCAAGACCCTCTTCGCATCGACGCGGGCTACGTTGGTGCGGGAACTGGGCAGCGAGAAGTTTGCGTCTAATATCTTCGCCACGGAAGAGGAGGAGGTTGTTGGTGAGGAGGCGTGGAGGGAGCGCGATCTCGATGGCACGGGTAGTGGCAACAGCAAGTTCAAACGTGAGGATCTCATGGATGAGAAGGAGAGAGAGTTGGAGGCAGTGAAACGAGCAGAGGAGGAGGCAAGGAGTGGGACGGCGGGTAGGGATGTTGGCATTGGGGGAACGCTAGGAAGGGTCAGTGGAATCGCGTCGGGCGGCAGCACGACAGTCCAAATGCCCGTGGATGACGAGGCGAGAGAGGCGCTGAGGACGCTACAAGAGGGGGGGATCGTACAGATGGTATGTTTGATCACATCGCCCAAAGGGGAATTATTATTCCTATTCAGCTGCTGACATTTCTGATATGTACAGGCTATCGATGTCCCATCAGAAACCATCAAGCTTGCCAGCGCAGAGTCGAACGTCCCTGCCAGTGCCGTGGCATCCAAGATTTCCGAATCCTCCCCACGATACACCTTCTATCACTACCCGGGATCCGATACGGTCGTCTTCATCTATACATGCCCATCGAACTCATCAATTAAGGAGCGCATGCTGTATGCTAGCACGCGGAGAATTGCTATCGACATTGCAGAGACCGAAGGACTGAACGGTCTCAAGAAAGTGAGTTCCTCCGGAGGTGTAGAAATGTGGACAAGTATTTCTGACATCTCGACTTTAGATTGAAGCATCATCGCCTGACGAAATCACCGAGGCAAGACTGCACGAAGAGATCCATCCTCCGCAGGACGAAGGCCCAAAGAGAGGGTTTGCGAGACCCAAGCGTCCGGGACGGTGAAGTTGGTGGACTTGGGCTTCAACGTCTGCCAACTAGTTGTGGACAGATATCCCGAACCTCATTTCTGTGTTTGGTACATGCGACGGTTTGCAAGTTTAGGCCATTAGCGGTAGTCCCTCAATAGCCCTGCTCTCACACATGAAGCGTGCACGAGAGCAGTTGACAGCGCCAGCTAATGATTTCGAAAACTCTTTTTCTGGTAGAAGAGATCCGTCCTCGAACTTCCTAGGTTGATAATCTTGGGGCATCCATCGCGATCCTTCTCGAGCCGCGTACACTCGAAGCAGTAGAACGCGTCGCTGATGCCCTCGCCACCGCAGACGATGCACTTGTTCTGGTAGTTGCCGAACGAGCACTCGTCGCAGATGCGGACGAGGGTTGTAGGCCGCACGTAGGAGTCGCACACGGGGCACTTGCCGTCACATTTGTCGCAGAGCCGGCCGATTGAGATGCCGGGCTGCTTGCGACACATGACCAGATCGGGGTGATGGCGGGACATGTTTGCTGCGGTGTGCTAATAGACTTGTCGAGGAAGAAGTGTAGCAGAGAATTAGAGAACGTTTATCGAGTTGTAAACTCCTGCTCAAGGACAGCGAAAGACTAAAGTCAGGTTGTCACGATATAAATGAGAATTGATCAGGGAAGAAATTCGATCGAAGGGCTTGGAAAGGTTTCCTCTGGACGCTGGAGTTTGCACCACTAAGCCGCCGTGTGGCCCGTGCGCCACCCGGACAGAGCCTCGAGTCGCGGAGCGTACGGCCACTGCAACGCTTTTTGACTTGATACAGCAGAACTTCATTATTATTTTTCAGTCCCTCTACTGGCTTATTCTCATTTTAATACCGTATTGTTAAGCCAGCTACCGCCATGGCCGAGGGGTAAGTCGACCACTTCTGAACAGACTGCCTTTTGTCCGTTCGCTTTGAGCTGATTTTATGCGCTTACACGAATTGATAACAGATCTCTAGCTTCCGCAGTGGCAGTGCCTGAGCCGGCACCAGAACCAGAACCGTTGCTTGCGTCGCCGGAAGGAGGATTGAAGCGGAGGAAATCATCTGTCTCTGACACTGAGAGCAAACGGCGCCGACTCAGCACTCAGGAGGAACACGACGCAGACGCATCTCCCAGGGATACACGGCAATCACCACCCGCACCTGCGCCTGAGACTTCGACATCGACAGCAGCGCCGGCGGCGACGGAACGGAGGGCAAGCCGACGGGGGGATGGCGCTGCTGAGGAGCGCAAGCGTGGCCAGCGGCTGTTTGGCGCCCTGCTGGGAACACTGTCACAGAGCTCATCTACAGCAGCACAGAAGCGACGCGCGGACATCGAGAAGCGGCAGCAGGCCAAGTTGAGGATGCAGGATGAAGAGTATGGCGAATTCCAGCGGAAGAAACGCGAAGAGCTGATTGCCATGCGGAAGAAGCAACAACGGATCTTGGAAAAGGAGGCGGTGCGTCTGTTGATCATGGGGGAATAACACGGATATGTGGAATTGGACTAACAGGGACTTTTGCAGATGAAAACTCGGCATGCGAATCTCTTGGCTAAGGCGCAATTTCTCAAGACAAAAACGGAGCCAGTGCTGGTATGTTCTTTACCTGCGGGATGCCTGATCTTGTTCGTGACTGACGGATCGGTTGCTTAATCTACAGTACTATAAACCGTGGCTACTGCGACCCGAGGAAGAAGATATAATCCAAGATCAGATCGAGGAAGCAGAGAGGATCATCGCCAAAGAGGAAGCAGAATTCGAGAAACGCTACCCGCCCGAAGAAGAAGAAAAAGACTCCAAAGTAACGTCACAGCAGGGTCTTGACGGCAGTGAAGATACCCGGCCGGCACCAGCCGAGAGTGAATTGAAGGAGGCAAACGGAACAGTCTCCGAGACAGCGGATACGGTGGGTTCTACTGACCAGCACGACCAAGGCGCTGAAGCTCCTAGGACTGATCCTACATCTACTAATGATCATGACAATGCCGGTCCCGTCGACTCTTCCCAGCCAGAGGCTGAGGCTTCCAGAGGACATGAGGACGACGGAGGCGAAGTGATGGAGGAGGACAAAGAGGACACAGTTATTTACTAGTCTGATTTTTCCAGCTTCCACCCTCGGACCTTTCTTCTCTTTGCTCTTGGCTAGCTCTGGCGTTGATTTAGCTGGATGATGACGACCCTGGTCCCTACCTAGGTAGCTACATATGTGGGGGCCAACCGACGGATCACTTGCACTGCGGGACGCCTTCCAGGAAGATTCTTTCCGATGCATTTGTGTACTAATAAAAGCAGATACCTAGTAGTTTGTACTGTATATTGCTGTTGAAATGTTGACAGACTTGTACTGTAGACTCGTAGCACTATAGTTTCTCACGTGATATATACCTCGGATGTTTGCAGGATCTAGATTCTGGCTAACTTGGCATTACGACCTTGTCTCCATAGATCCACCGAAGAAGCTTTCATACGTCTTGCCTATCTGGGTTCATAATTATTAACCCAGGGAGAAGAATTCAAAATAAGACATAAAAGGGTGCCGTTGATTCCATGATTCATTGATTGACCCCTTGAGAAAACCACTTGTATCTGACCTGAATTCGGGTATATATAAAACATCCATCTTCATCATCGCCGATATAGCTGAACAAAGTTCAGCCCCAATACCCCTCATCGCTGTGACTTTTTTTTTATTAATCATCACCAATTGTGTTTGAGTCAGCCATCATGGCTTCTGTCAAAGTCGACAAGATTGACGTCCGCGGCGATTCGCGAATCCAGTACCGCACTGCCCAGGTCAATGGGAGGAGTTATGGTGAGGAAAATATAACAATACTGTCATGCTAGATTATGTACAGGAGTACATGTACTGTACATTCCAATTATATAAATTACCTACTGACATAGTACAATATCCACCTAGGCTACCTCTTTGGTCATCCAGAATCAGGCCAGTATAAGGCGACTATCTTTCTGGTTTGTCTTGTCCTTTCTTTTCTTTTCTGATATGGGACATAGCATTTGTTAATCAATTGAGATTGATCGATCGATTAATCGACTGATTGATTGATATCAGATCCACGGATTCCCCGACCTGTCGATGGGATGGCGGTATCAGATCCCTCTGCTGATCCAGCTGGGTTTCCGTGTCGTTGTGCCGGATTGTTTGGGATATGGGAGGACGGTACGTCATCATTTCCTTTTTGACTGCTCTTTGTTCCTTCTCTGATGGAAGATATGTAGGATGCACCGGACGAATATGAGTCCTACAGCCACAAGCGCTGTGCAGATGATATCAAGGAGCTGGCGACTCAGCTGGGGGAGTTGAGGATTGTCGTTTGCGGACATGATTGGTATATACCATTCATTACCTTCCAGCCCTGCTGTCTGTCACATCATCTTGAGCGTCGTCAGCTGACATGCAGATTGTTTTTTTTTCGGGCCTCAGGGGCGCGGCTCTCACCTACCGCATTGCCCTCTGGCACCCCGACCTGGTCTCGCACGTCATCACCATCTGCGTCCCCTACATGCCGCCCAGCAGGACGTACATCCCCCTCGAAGAGCTCGTCAAGACCCGCATGCCGAACTTCGCCTATCAGCTCCAGTTCAAGAGCGGAGAGCTGGAGAAGGCGATTTCGACGAGGGACGAGATTCGGCAGTTCCTCATCGCTCTGTACGGGGGCAGGACCGACGACGGCAGGGCCGGATTCAATGTCTCGCAGGGTGTGCTGCTCGAGAACTTGAAGGAGTTGAAGCCTTCGAGGTTGTTGAGTATGGAGGTATGGATCATCAATCAGTCGTGACTTGGCCAATTTCTCCCAATGTACGGCTCTTTAGGTGGAGTCTGGGAAACTGACACTGTTTTCTGCCCAGGAAATCGATTACTACGCCGATGAATTCGCCCGCCATGGTATCCATGGACCTCGTAAGTCTCCTCCCCTTCTCTCGATGCACGATATGCACGATATGCACCTTTTGTGAACTACATTCCATTCATTTCTCAACGACATATGTACACTCTCCTCTCCTGTCTAAAGACACCCACCTGACAATTTATTTCGCAGTAAACTGGTACCGCACCCGTGAAATCAACCACACCGACGAACTCGCCCTCGTCGACAACCCAACCATCCCCGTCCCGCTCCTCTTCATCCAGGCCCTCCGCGACGCTGCTCTCCCGCCACACCTCGGCCAGGGAATGGCAGCCTTCATTCCGCAGCTCACCGTCGAGCAGGTGAACACGTCGCACTGGGCGCTGTGGGAGGATCCGCGGGGCGTGAATGAGATTTTGGCTCGGTGGCTGGGGCAATTCTTCCCTGTGGAGGGGGGAGAGGAGAGTAAGCTGTAACGTACTGTACCTAAGTGTCAACCAGAAAAAGATCCAACAGCTAAAAGGGGTAGTTGTCATAGCACATCCTCTTTTTGGCTGAGTGGAAGATTTCTGGCACTAAGATACCCCCCAAGTCGTCTAGGTCTTTTTTTCCAGCGGTTAGGTTGCTAGCTACGTAGGCATGATATGAAATGCTGGGTATATGACTTTGTTTCTATTGGAGAAATTGCTCAATTTTCTTACGATTTTCTTGACCGAACAAGACAATATATATAACCTTGGCTTGTGACGGCTCTGATGCAGGCGATTTCCCACCTGAAGGCGAATGGTATCCGTTTGAAGATGATGATCAAGAAGCAGAAATGGAATGAGTTTGTCCGTACTGAAAGCCAGCTCTCCGGTCGTCCACTTTCTGAATTGGTGAAACCGTCAGGAAATCCACGTGCTCCGCTATCTAGCAACAATTCGACACTATCCAATGTTCATTCAAAACAGATCGCAAGCAATTCAGAGAAACAGGCGATTTACTTTAACGAATCCATGTCTTCGTCTTGTCTTCAAGAGACCCTTCCCTCCAGGTGAACTTAAAAGTCAAAGTGGTGGATCATATAGAACGCGAGAGTCTTTGTCGATGTTCACTTAGGCGAGCTGGCTTTCAGTAACGGAGACAAACTCATTCAATTTTTTTGCTTCTAGATCATCATCTTCAAACGGATACCATTCGCCTTCAGGGGGGAACTGGGATGGTGCCGTCCTCGAGGTCAGAGCAAGGTTAATGGAGGGAGGTGATTGAGGGAAGATGTTGTCGTAGTCTTAGTCTCTGTTGGCGTCTTCGATTATAGGTATATACCTGCCAGCCCCAGTATTGACTTATGAAAAAAAAAGAGAGAGAGGCAACGCTGGAACCATACTATTAATCAACATCAGATAGGTATTTTCCATGTGAAAAGAAAGGAAAAAAAAAAGCCTAGAGATACTATACAGCGCTGACATGTCACCAAATCTCCTCAGATCAGATCCAGCCTTTTTGGAAAACCACCCTTTTTGGAAAGTTATCACGTCCCGTGTATGTACCTAATCTAACATCATAGAGGTGTCTGCAGAGCCGAACCTGATGAAACGAATGAACAAAGAAAGCAAGGAAGGACAAAATAGGACGTGAGAAACAAGGTCAGTCACTGAGATACGTCACTGAGATCCTTCACTGAGTTGGGCGAACGGCCGGCAAATACCGATGAGAAAACTTTCTACAAAACCGATCTATCATCGAGTGCTGCCGTGGGGGTGACTCCTGTACAGTTTTAGATAGAAGCCTGGGCGGTTAACTTGAATTGAAGCAGCAAACAGAGCCCCAGCTACAGTGCAAAGAGACAAAATAATAAACAGAAAGGCTCCATCCAGCTTAAAATTCAACTTTATTGGTAGGTAGCATAGTACGTACATACTGTACATTAGTATAGAAATGAGACGGTCGATCTGCTCGTGATATCTCAGACAAGTTGTGCTATTTCCGTATGTGTATCCTAAGGAATGACGGTCCAGTCTGGACAAATCGGTGGAGATTCGAGAGTGGCGTGTATCCATAACGTCCTCCTCTCGCCGATTGATTCGATTAGAACAAGAACATGGCTTGAAGGATGCTGATGGATGTCTCTGGAGCTTTCCAGGTCGTGAACGCCTCAGCCCAAACCAATCAGAAAGTCGGTTGTTAGACCAAAAATTTGCCGATTGGGTCCAGTAGAACGTCGGGTGGCGCCGATAGAAAAAGATTTTGTTTGCAATATTTGCATCGTTTGACTGTTTGAAAACAGAGTGAATGATCTCGCTTAGCACCAGCGTGACTTACACCGGTCTTGGCACGGTCTATATAAACCCCCAACTCCCCGCTGCTCTTTTGCTTCTTTTCTTTCTTTCTCTCCCCATCCCGGTGCAGGGGCGAGACGCTTATCAGTGAGGGTACGCCCGAGATAGCGTTTTTGCTAGTTGAAAACTACCTAGTTTGACCGCTCCAAGTGATTTTCGAGTCACTTGGGAATTTTTGATCACTATACCCTTTCTTCCAACTCCCATGGACTTGGTCGAGTTGGGCTTGTCGCTTCGGCGGCAGATGTCGTGATACGCGCTCTGACTGGGCTGTGTGTCATGGCAGGAGAGGATTCTTCTTTTCACTACTGTTTTTGTCATCCTTGTGGTGGCCTGTAGAGAAGAGAAATCCTCTACTCTGCCTCGTACCCAGAGTTTGTCGTTATCGTAGATTTTTTAAGGTTTAGGTGCCGTCTTGCTCCCGTTGTGTGTTGGCCTATCATTCAGGATTTGCAAATGTTTTCAATGTATCTAATCGTAAGGGGAGTAGTCATGAGCTTGCACTCCTTACATACCTCTGTGTACTCCATAGTTAGCATCCCTGGAGATTCTCGTACTGCGCCTAACGTGATCGAGGTGGAGGCCGGATGAAGCATCACGCTTTACGATGGTGGCAAGCCTGATTGCTGGTCGCAAAATAACTATCTAGAAACGTTTTGACTACTTGATCCCAGTCCTAGTCCTTGTAGAAACTGAACGGCATGGTTGTACAACTCTTGATCAGTCGAGATTGTGAGGCTTCATCGGGCCTTTTTTTCGCCTGAGTCACGATCGACACGCGACTTCGCGATGGTGGCGAGTCTGGCTTCTGGATAGAAAACAACCATCTAGGAGTATTTCATCGACTTGATTACAGTCCTAATAATAGCTGAAGAGAAATATGGCTTGCACTACGTTGAATGAGGAGAGTTTTTTCCTGCGTCTAATTTGATCCAGCCTGAAGTCTCGAGCATCACGCGTGACGGTGACAAGCCCAGCTTCCGGTCGCAAAAAACGAGACTCGAGACTGGCACTTCTTACTCACAGCATAGCTGGACGCGAAGCTTCCTGTGGACTCTTACTGGACTTTGGGGATGACGCCACTTGCAGATGCCTATTAGGCCGCTACTCATACGAGGGGATCTCATCACGACTGCCTAGCAAGGAAACAGTTTCCGACCTGATATCGTCCTTCCAGTCCTTCCAGCTTACTGCTATTACTGCTACTAGGACAGCGATGTAAGGCTACTGTCAATTCTACTAGGATAGTTGGATGAAGGTGCCGCTTGGGCGATTCCAGAGATGTCATACCAGCTGCCAGCCGTATAACTGGACAACCGGGATCTCTCTGGTACCCCGATTTGCAAGCGGACAAAAATATCTCGAATCTCATATCACCCAGCGAACAATAACAAATCTTCTGTCCGACGTGTAAGAAATGGCGAGCGTTGGGAATCTGTATTCCCTCCACCGAACGTTCCAACAAAAAAGAATTTTCTTCGATCGCATACGTAACAACGGCAAAGTTCAGTTGTATCGTCTCGTTTGTATTTGTTTGTCTATGACACTGAATCGATGAAGCAGCTGAAGCTATCGACATCGAGCAGCGGTATCCGTAACCAGAGTAAGCTCCCATCGTGCGCTTCGTCATCTTCTGGCTTTGTGTGTCGAGGCCGAGAGAATGCAATGCGGTACGTTTGGAAGCAAGGCTGCTCGATGTAAGAGTGAAAGTCGTGGTACGCCTGCGCAGATCACCTGATCATGTACGTGCCTTGTAGCCTCAGGCTTCAATTTTAGATCTACGTCACGTGACTAATGCTCGCACGTGTTCCTTTGAAGGTAGCAAGATAGGTTCTCGAACTCTATTCAAAACAACGTCATTGTTTTCTTCTCTTGAAAATCCGAGGAAGAAGGCAGGGTCTTCTATGTTGAGGCATGTCCGGATAATTGCAATTTTTTTGGTTTGTTTAACGCAATTTCCAGGGGTACATCCACTTGTACTGTGCTCGACAGTTTCACAGCCAATAAACATTGGACTTCATCTGTTATCAAGTGTTGGCTCCTATTGCCTGGAAACAATGACTGCAGACAAGGAATTCGACTTGATACTTCTGGGTCCCACTGGATATACAGGGAAACTGACTGCTGAACACATCGTTCAACATTTCCCAACGAACTTGAAATGGGCTCTTGCGGGTCGATCTGCCACGAAGGTACAAGCCGTGGCAGCGGAACTCAAGAATTTAAATCCCGATCGGGCTGAACCCGGTGAATAGCGATCTTAACTGGGGACATTTTTTCCTCGAAGACTGACAATGTTGGCAGATCAGATCATCACTGAGCGGTTTAACAGCGAAGTGATGGATTCTCTTGTCCGGCGGACTCGTGTCATTATAAACTGCGTCGGACCGTTCCATCTGTATTCCACTCCAGTCGTCGAAGCCTGTGCGAAAAGTGGAACTCACTATGTTGATGTGTGGGTACTCGTAGAGTCCCTTCATTTTTGTGCTGTGCTGACCTCTTCCAGGACCGGAGAGACGCCATGGATCAAACAGATCATCGAAAAATATCATGAAACCGCCAAATCGAATGGAGCAGTTGTAGGCACTCCTGTCGCTGTAAACATGTGGACATTGTGTCATTGATTTCTATCTCAGATTATCCCATCGGCTGGATTTGAAAGTGCTCCGCCGGATATTTTGGCCTGGGCACTGATCAACTTCGTTCGTACGAAGCTGTCGGCCGATCCAGTGGAGGTTGTTGGCGCGATTTACGACATAAAGTATGAGAATGAAAAACATGAAGCGTATGATATGTTGTGGATTCTAACTCGACTTTGCAGGGCTGCCGGACCAAGTGGAGGAACGCTGAACACGATCCTAACTATCATTGAGACACTCAAGCTCTCCGACCTGGCTAAATTTGCGGATCCCTATGCGCTGGCCGCCTCCCCTCCTCCTCCCACCAGAGTCGCTCCGAAGAAGTCTCTTGCGGAGCTGATCTTGGGCTTGCGCTCCGTTCCTGATTTGGGAACACTAACCACGTCGCCCAGCGGCCACAACGATGAGACGATCGTAAACCGGAGCAGCACCTTGCTGCCTGACTTCTACGGGCCCAAATTCTCCTACCGTCACTTCCTCCATGTGCGAAACGCCTTCATCGGCGTTGCGTTCCACTATGCCTTTATCATTGGAATTGCTCTGCTTCTTCTGCCGCCGGTCCGCTGGATCGTGCGGAGATTTGTCTACGCACCGGGCCAGGGCCCGTCAAGGGAAGAGTCTCGCAACGACATGGCTGAGCTCCGTACCGTTGTGACGGCCGTTCAGGAGGGCGAGGGAAGACCCAAGCGTGCTGTGGGCAGTCTTTCTTACCAGGGCGGCATGTACCAGCTGGCGGGCGTGACGGTGAGCGAGGCCGCGAGGGTGATCTTGGAACACGAAGACGAAGTCAGACAGGTCTCCGGCGGGGGGATCGTGACCACAGCGACTCTGGGACAGTATTACGTTGATCGATTGGAAAAGGCTGGGCTTCGAATCCAGACCAAGCTTCTCGACTAAACTCCAGTCAGTTTTCCCAGATAAGTCTGATGCTTTATCGGATTCTGTCGTGAGAAATGGCTTCATATCTAATAGTCTTGTTTGAGCAGATAAATCTCCAATTTAACATAACATGATGTTTGGCTGTACTCATTTCGTTAAATTCTTCTCCACTAGGCAGGCTGCAAGAAATTGAGCAATTTCTTCCCGAGACCACTCCACCTCCCAGGCTTGGTCCCTCGAGGCCTGCCGTAAATGCTATCTGGCAGCTCACAGGTAGAAGGCCTGGTCCTATTAAAAACCTCCAATACTATGAAAACTCTCTGAAGGGAAAACCAGTACCTGTAGGGAATAAGGGTACCGATGCAAACACACTACTCATCTCACTCTCCCTCTGTGGCTGGTGCTTCCTTTCCTTCATCCTTGTGGAGTAGATGTCCCAATGGTGATCTATTGCTGCGAAGGCATATTTCTTCTGTGGTTGTGTAGATTCATGTATGTAGCAGAGGTTTCTATTGTGAGGGGTCTGGCTCCCTACGTCATGAGCCAGTGTGCTCATTCACTTACCATAAGTATTCACTTACTACAAGTATAGATTTCTCATAACCATGCATGTTGGCTGGCCAGTTCTTGCAAGGACTAGCCATCCTAACAAGTGAATCATCATGTAGTGAATCATTAGGGCATGTAGTGAATCACTGGGTTGGCATCTTCCATGAATCCTTCACTCCTGTAGAGGGATGCATGGCTCACGACTATATAAAGCCCCCCATGCTCCCCTGCAGAAGCTTTCTTTCTTCCTTCCTACAACAAACCACACATTCAATTAGTCCCTCTTTGTGCCTGCCCCTTTAGCTCTTTGAGCTCCAAGCCCAAGCCAGCTTCCAGAGCCTCCATGAGCTCAAACTCAGCCAGCTTAATAGACATTGATGGAGCTCTCTTCTATCCAAAAAGAGACTCAAACATTATCATCAGACATGCTCTACATGTACTCAAGGGGGAATGTGAAGAGAAGAAATCCCTTCCTTTTGATCTATTGTATGAGGGTGTCAACGAACACCCAGAATACAATATTGACAAGAACCACATTCTGCCGGTTTTTGATGACCATCTTCAGTGAAGAAAGTTAGCAAGGATCAAGATCGCAAACCACTATCTTAGTGATACTTGATGATCAAGGATATAGTGATCAAGGCTAGTAGCATTTCCTCTAATCCAAGTCCAGGATCATAGTAGCATGTCAGATTAACCACGGCACAAGAACCCTCAATTTATTCCCCTTTTCTTCTTCATTCAACACCCATACCCCTGCAATCTTGTTCTGCGGGCACGTATCTTCTGGAAAAATAGAAACTGTCGATAATTGATATCGACAGATCTGCTCTGCGCTGATAAAGCCAGGAATCGGGGGAGGGGGGAGACCTCGGTCAGCGAATTTCTAATTGTAATGACTTCCACTAGGAGTCTAGTGTTAGTTAAAATTGATCATTTTCATTTGCGCCGACAGCCATCTTCGCCCAGAGATAACAGAGCCTGAATGACCTCGCAACATCCGACATCTTCATACCATAGCCAGTACCCAACTTGAGGGGAGAGCAGTTTTTCCTCCATACATTCCCAATTATTCACAGTGAACTTTTGCTTCTTGCTGCACAGTTGTTCAATTCGCCCCTTATCTGGCTTCCAAATGTTGAAGTTCCAGCGAGTAAGAAAGATTCGAGCTCATTCTGCATATGACCGAACAATTGCGGTGGTGAGCCATCGACGGCTGTTGGGAACTGTTTGTCAGGATTTTCATAGAGCCAGTCGACAGTTTCATAGACTAAGGGGAAGCATTCCAACGTTGTGGAAACTGTTGTACCTCGGTTAGGTCTCGCCCACTTGTCGGATTGCATGCAGTCGGACTAAGCTCCATGGCTTCGTCAGTCTAGAGGTTAAAGGCGGGGCAGCGCAGCTCTGGGTTATGCATAAACTGACCTGCCTCCCGCTACCCTGCTTGGTAAGGGCAGCGACTCACGATCTCCTGGAAGTGGTTAAAAAAGACATCAAGGTCTGGTCGCTAGAGTTCCGTGAGTACACCGCCACGCACGTTTGAGGGCCAGTTCCAATGTGGAGTTATAAAGGGTTGACGCATTCTCGTCTTGAGTGTTAGGATGAATTTCGCCGGTAGAAATAAGAGGAGGAAGGACCCTTGAATTCAGCGGCAAACTCGAATTTGGAAGTTGCAGTTTGCAAACACGTGCACTGTCTCGCGGAGTCCCTGCCTCATGTGCTTTCTTATCAGAGACAGTCCGCGAAGGAACTTGGAACGAAATTGTCCGTGCTGAAAAAGAGGCATGGAAATGCTGCCGATCCATAATCTGCTTAGTTTTGCTGTATATGCGCAGTACGCTATGTAGGTATGTAATTTCCTACGTATGTAGTTGACTCTTTGATTTACCTTCATAAGCAACAAGCCTTCAGGTCTCGCTTCGCTCGACTGGTTTGAAGAAAAAAAAATACCTGTTCTATGCCTGGGACTCTTTCTTGGCCCCAAGGCCTACCTATATAGTCATACAAGTAGTTTTTATGGCTTACTTCTGAGGTGGGCTCCCTAGTCATATTCCTTGCAATATTCCCTTACCGTATTTCTTGTCTTAGGTACCTGGTATTTATTACCTACTTTCAAGGCGGGCTCCGTGCTCATATTTCTTATGATATTTTCTCTTTACCATCTTCTTCCATTAGGTACCTATTATTTAACTACTTTCCAGGCGGGCTCCCTACCTATATTCTTTATAATATTCTCTTCACCAAATGTGGTAGTTGGACAGGGTTTTTGAGGTCACGTGATATCAATGTCCTACTTGAGGATCCGACCCCCTTCGTGACTCTCTTTGTGGATGCAATCATTACAGGAAATCTTAGAGGAAGAAAAGCAATTTTCTGAAAGAAAACTTGAGTTCAGTGATGGATTTGGACATGATAATCAAGGCAGTGAAGGAATACAGCTAGTGACAGAGCTATCCTTTGTGCCTAATCCGTTGTTTTCACCATATAGATCCCTTTCTGGAAGGGCCAGCTACTATAAATTCATTCAATCCCTGCCTTTCTGTCACCTGACACCAATTTGAGTCACCACAGACTGTCACTGAGGAGGTTCTCATAGGTCAAAGCCGGTATTCTTCACTATGAGCTGCTATCCATTGGCCTGAGCTGTGCCGCTCCTTTGTTCCTGGAAGGTATCATTCACAGCATGCTGTTACCAGGATACATTTCAAGCAGTTGATTCTGCTTTACTCGAAGTGAATGCTGTCTACCTAGTAGGCCAACGCGTCTATAAATACCCCCCTTCTGCCCCTGCTCAATCTTCCAACTGATTCCTCATCTAACTCTCTCTCCCTCCCCAAACCTCTAAAGTAGTCAACTGATTCCTATCTTACTTCACAACCATCCTAGTCCTCTTTTACCATGTGTCCTCATTGTCCTTTACCACTGACCTTAACCTTTCTTAACTCACACTGAGGAGCATCCTGCTGAGATGCCTCCTGGCTCCGTCAACATTCCGACCGCCGGCTTAGCCGAAGCGGAAGAGCAGGAGGAAACTCGGAAAACTCTTGTTCAAGTGTCTCCAACGAAGCATAGCGGCTGGATAGGTGATCCATTTGTAGCACAATTGAAGACACCTGACAACGAACATGTGCCGGCGGGCGTTGCCTTCAATACCGACTCTAAACGCACCGGACTCATTCTCAAAGTCGAAATCGATGGAGCTCCAGTAGCTCCGAAATTGAAGTTTGTCGTTACCGTCCGTGATCCTCAGAAAGCTGCTGAGCCCGAGGAATCTGCTAAGCGCATGAAATACACGAAGCCCGAAGATATTCTCACGAGGCAGTTCTGGAGTTCAGTATCCTCAACAAGGACGAATTTTCCATGCTGGAGTGGAGCAAACGTGGACCCAGAATAATTTTTCCGCCAACGAGACTACCGACAAGTATTTTTTTCGTCGACATATCGTTCAGGTCCAGCTGCGGTGTGACTCACCGGCTAAACTGTGACCCAAGTGCCTTTACTGGGAGTCCAAAGAAGGCTGATGCAATCAAGCTCTACAGATACATGCTGAGCTTAGCATCTCCCAAAGAACCTCATTGCGTCAGCTTTCGCATCCATCTCTGTGCAGAGAGGGCAGCAAATTGGAAATCCGACAAGCTGCACAAACTCTTGTGCTATTACAGGGATCATTCCTTGAAGCTGCCCTGGTATCTTACAGGAGCCGGGCAAAAAGATCTCGTCGCTGTTTGGCCAGTTGCGCGATCGCAGTGAGGTTGAGAAGGATTGGAATGGCATTGTCCGAATCCCAGCCGAGAATTACTTTCACGACACGGAGGAAGCGTTGACGAAACTCGTTTACGGTTCTCATCTCGAGCACTTGTACTCGCAGATTCATCAAAAGCGTCTCAAGAACACCGAACACAGTGTCACGTTCATCGATGTCGATGGAAAGCAGACATTGGTTGCGGCAGTGTCATTTGGAAAACAGCTCGACAATAGCTCCACTCCGCCTGAACCAAAAAGAGGCAGATGGAGACTGCAAAAGCAGTCACAAATCCAGACACATCAAGACTCAGCTACTCTCTCAAGACAGCGTAGGCTGCTGCTCGTCGCACTTCGAGTCTGTCTTCAAAAGCCTGTTTCCTGCTCAACATCAAAGACCGCCTGGCAGTCTGTTAACACCTTTCACTGTTTCCGACCTTCCATATTGGTTGTCTTTGATTAAAAAACCATGGCCAATTCAGACTAGACACAAAAGACAGCAACAAGGTCATCTGTGGTACAATATGCAAAGTCGATCGAGACATAATTTTTCTGGGATGAGAATCTCTGGAGAATCTGGGGAAAAATTGAAGTCATGACTGATGAATCGATTCCAGTATGTACTGCACATCCGCTCACTCTCCGAATTGGAGTGATTCTGGGACTAAAGAGCCCGATTGAAAGTTGGATGTCTTGTTACCACGATCAAGACTTCAAAAAGGGGAGGCGGGTCTTTATGGTCGTGATCCAAGAAAGATTAAATCAGGGCAATGTGAAGGCAGCTAGTTGACAGCCTCATGCACTATGTCTATCGATTGCATCCATACCCGAAAAGTTCGATAATGATCATTACAACTTATCAGCCAGGGCAATGCAAAGGCAGTTGACGGCCTCATCTATCGAGCACATCTACATCTGAAAAGGTCGATAATGATCATCACAAATTTTACCTGTGATGAATCCAAGTTTTACCACTTACAGTTCTCCAATTCAATCAGGGTAATGTGAAGGTTCTTGATGCATTACGTCTATCAAGAGCATCTATACTGAAAAATTTCGATAATGATCATTAATTGGGTCGTTGGAAGGAACTCTGAGCTTGGCTATGTTCAAGACAATCGTCGTGCGAATGTTGCCTTGTCGAGCGTATTCCTGTACGATCGTTCTTTTCAACAATGATCTCGAGACTGCCACCAAGCGGAGGCGCATACCTGAGGTCCTAGATCATTGAGATCACTTGGTCAGGTAAGATCTCCCCTCTTCTGCCCCTGCTCAGTCTTCCAACTGCTTCCTCATTCCTTCAACTCTTTCTTCCTCCCCCAACCTCATCATAACTGACCTTGTTCTCTCAATTCTCATAGACCCTCTAAACCAACCGACCGATCCAGATCTTACTTCGCAACCACCCTAGTCCTCTTTCACCACGGGTCCTGATTGTCCTTTACCACCGACCATAACCTTTCTTTACCTCCATTCGGGTCTTCTTTTACTCACACTGAAGAACATCCTACTGAGATGTCTCTTCGTTCTGTCAATTTTCCGATCGCCGGCTTATCCGAAGCAGAAGAGCAGGAGAAAAATGGGAACATCCTTGTTGAAGTGTTTCCGGTAAAAAAAAGCGGCTGGATAGGCATGGAAGGTCTAGTCCTTAATTTCTCGATCCAATCGTCCACTAGAAGGAACGACGTGGAAATAAAGATGATGGGGAGAGGTTGAATATCGACATCTGGCCTAAATTCCGGATATAGTCGTCCTGTATAGAGTTCCTGTTGCACATCTTTAGTGATAGCAAGTCGAACGGTGTCCCTACGGGACTTTCCTTTCTGGGCAGTAATATAAGGCACCTATAAGGCAGCTAGTCAGCACCCGCGATGTTGATTAGTAAGCATACCACGCCCAGTTCATGCAATCTGTCCATCCTATGAGCAAGAGATATACTCGTATACATTTGCAAGGAATATGGCAAGGAATATGGCAATAAATATGGTACATTGGATCAATATGGCAATAAAAAGAACTCCCGATGGTCCCGCATAAAGCCGTTATTTCCCCTAAGATAACAATATTCTAATAATAATACCCTAGGAGGGCTGGTCCAGACCGCGCAGGCCACGGGGCGCGCTAAGCCAAACGAGCACTAGGCCGGCGTGACAGATGGATTTACCTAATGTCACGTGTGGCTGATAACTGACTAACGACGAAACTATCATCCCCAGCTCCACGCAAAGCCCCCCGTTCGTGCTCCAATCCATCCTTCCATTCAGGCCCCCTTTCTTTTTTCTTCTTGTCTTCCTTCTTTTTGTCCCTCACTCGTTCTTCTGCTTTCTCTGTATTATTACGGGCTTGACTCTGGAAATCCGTCCTGTCTATCCCCCTGAACGGCCTTGCTCTGACCTGCCTTCCTACCGAGAGATCGACCCGCTGACAAGCGCCCCTCTCTGTGTCCCTCAAGCCTTACGTCGGTCCCGGTCGACATTCCTCCTTGGTCCCAGCCACGCCGCCATCTGGCTGTTACAGAGCGCATGTTCAACTACCGTGGCATTCCCAGTCGTCGATGATATAGTTCGGGGTCCCTCGAGGCCCGCTTCCGCTTCCGCTTTCCGTCGCGCCGATTCAAATCCCAGCGATCCGTGGGTGGCATTACACTGGTTCCGATTTATGCGGCGCCCTGTTCTTTAACGGCGACTTACGAACAAGTTACTCCGACTCGTTGTGGGTATATTGATCTGGGAGATTCGATCCGGGCTAGGAGGACGTTTCTGCAGGGTTCGGACTGGTCCATCCTTCGATTGACAGGGTGAAACGGGTAAAGCGTGAAAATAAACGGTTTCAGGAGGCTTTCGTCCACCATTCAAGATGTCGTTCCCAACGCAATATCACGAAGACTCGGATGCGGATGACGAGTATGAGCGAAGTGTGGCGTCGCCTCAACTCCCCACCGATTCGGAGATCTCACCGACGGATTCGGAGTCCTTATCCGCTGAGCACACGCCTACAACGTATGGAAATTCGGGGGAGGATCACTCCCCTCGAACCATCATTACCGAATGGACCGCAGAGGAGTGTGCGGACTTTGTGGCCGGCCTGGGCCTCCGTCAATACCGCAACGCGTTTCTAGGTTTGTCATCACCTGTTGCTACCTGCCCTGCTGCTTGCTGGTTGATCTGTCACTAATACCATACAGAGAACGAAATCGTGGGAGAAGCGCTTGTGGCGTTGAAACATGACGAACTGAAGGAGATGGGCATCACTAGTGTTGGGCACCGCTTGACGATCCTCAAGAGCGTCTATGAAACCAAAGTCAAACAGGACGTTCCCATTGACCCTGATCACTACATCCCTCTGTGTATGTGCCCCACGACTTCCACTCGCGCATCCTTCTTGTCGGAGCCGTGCTAATTGATGACGTGCAGCTGCGGATCAAAGCCTCCACGAGACTGCGACCCAGGAAGACATTGCTCGCATCATACAATCAATACGATCCCGAGATGAACGACTGATGGCTGTCGAGGCGGAGCTGCGCAAAATCACCGAAGACTATCGGCGATTACGAGAAGAACTGCTACCCATCTTTAAGATGGCGAAGGACCGGTCCCAACCGCTTCCAGGTCAACCAACGGATCCTGATGTCACGTCTCCTGGCACGACCTCGGGTCTGGGGAGGACCCTCTCGCGACGAGTCTACAACGGAGGCACGACTCCGAAGAACAATTCCCCGACCCATATCCCTCATAACGATGGCGCCAATCTGGATCCCTCGGCGGCTGCCACGGCAGCTTCTACGCATCTCACTGCGTCGATGAATGGGGGAGGCCAGCTGTCACCCGGCATCCCGTCGCCCACATCCCCCGGTAATTTCTCCCAGCAGACACTCGCATCACGCTCATACAGAGAAGGAAAATCTTCGAAAAGTCACGATCATGCCGACGACGCCCCACAATCGAATCCTCCTCAATCCGGTCGGACAGATAGTTCCCGATCTGAGACGAGAGGAGGTGGTGAGTCATCTGCACCTAGTGTCGAGATCTTCAAATCGTTCCGGGTGTCTATGGATGATCCATGTCACAAAGTTCTCCCTGCTGCGTTGAAGAAATACAACATCAATGCGGACTGGCGACAGTATGCGCTCTATATTGTCTATGGCGATCAAGAACGATGCCTGGGGTTGGATGAACGACCTTTGATTCTGTTCAAGCAGCTCGACAAAGAGGGTCGGAAACCCATGTTCATGCTCCGCAAGCACGCACAGCCCATCGACGGTTCCACCCCATATCCGGGAGGATCCGGTGGATCGGCTCCCAACAGTGCGGGATTCGACAAGTCAACGCAGGTTCAAGTACCGGGTGGAGTTCTATGAGAGGAAGTTAATCTGGCCGATTTTCCCAGTTCGAATGTTCCCTTTTTATATTTTCGTTTCTCCCTGTCACCTATCTTTTAACGTTAAGTTGTGGGGTCACGATACTTTTCATTTCATTATCATGAATGGGTGATTTTGATTTCTCTCTTGTCTTGTCTTGCAGCATGGGCACGCGGGAATTTTTAAAAAGGCGACTTCAAAAGGCGACTTTCAAAAATGGGGCCAAGCTTTCTCTTTTTTTTTTCAGTCCATTTTGTTTTTCTCTTCTTGTTTTCTTTGTTTCTTACTACTAGTGTGGCGTTTATTCGAAATTCAATTTTGATATCTTTTGTCTATGTTTTACTTGCTTTAGCCGGTCTCGTCTTCATATGAGCATGTCGATTTCGATTTTCGCCAGCATTCCATCTATCTCCTCTTTTTTATATTTTTCTCTTTTTTTAATTTTCTTTCAGTGATCGATACCGATGCCCCTCTAGCATGTTCTTCCTCTTTCTATTTGTTTCTTTTTTTCTTTATTTCTTCCCTGGTAATGAATAACAGGTGCTTTCTGTTTCTTTTTCTCTTGCATCTCTTCTGTCACTCAGCAGGCTTTTGTTTTTTTTTTCTTGGGAATTTGAGTTGACATATATTGCTTAACATACATACGTACGTACGTACTGCTACATATATGGCCAGGCCTGCGTGTAGGAATTGAATTGGAATTGAATATTGACTGAATTCAGATTCCCTTCCCGGATGGCCCATAATTTCCTTTTTTCTTTTTTTCAGATTAAGTACCTATCAATCAATCAATCAATCAATCAATCAATCAATCAATCAATCAATCAGGTAAGTACGTCGGATTTATGTACTTGCCTCATATCATACATCTCATCTCAACGCTTAGCAGTCCTAGCTAGTCTTCCTGAGGCTAGTACGGAGTAGGTGGTCGTTAGTTAAAACTTAGCGATCTCTCCCACCCATGAACTTCAACCAAGCAAATAAATACAGTCAAAAGTGAAGTGAAGAAGAGAGATGGGAAAAAAAAAAACTGATCATCAGGCTACTATTATTTTTTTTCTGGGTAGGCTTAACAAAATCAGTGCTGTTTTCTCATCTTCTTGATCATCAAAAGTTTTTTTTCTTTTCCCCTTAATCACCATCGTTACGGTTCCTTCATGGAAATACAAAAAATACTAGTACTTACCAGGAGATCCAGTTCTAATCAAAATCAAAAGTTGTAAAATTCAATCGTTTCGTTTTATAGTCCTTCGTCGACGGATCCCCCCCTTATGAAGCTTTTAGGCATCAATCAATCAATCAGTCAGTCGTGTCTCATCATACACATCGTAGAACGAACAAAAAAGAGAAAGGGAAAAAAAAAAGGACACGGCAACTAAGTACAGTACCTTGGTATTGGTATTTACTATCCTATCTGTATACACATCTGATAGCTAGGTAGGTAGGTAGTAGCAAGGAAGCAAAAACAACAAGACATAAAAACACACACACACACACACACACACACCAACACAATCGCTGTGAGGTAGAAGAACCAGCGCAGCGAGGTATCTCAATCATCACACACATAAGCTAAAAGCTAAGCAAGCAAGCTAAGCCAAACCCGTAAGATAAAAAAAAACAGGAATAATCATAATCATAGCAGAGGCAAGCGAAATGAATAAATACAATGAATACAATTTCTCGTAATTCATTCATCATTCATCGTTCATCGTTCGTCATTTCAGTTCCAGTTCAAGTTCCAGGGACAATGATTGTCATTGCACCCATGTCTCTCTCATCCAAACATCAATGAAACTGACCTACTCCCTTCCTCTTTCTCCTCCCCACGAAACCCTCTGTCGGGTTCCATGTCCATATCCATATCCGTGGTGCCTTGCGGATCCACTTCCGGGGCTGTTGCTGTCGTCGGCTCCCGCTCCCGCCCCCGAGGTAACGACTTCGCCCGCACCCCCCTTACGTCTTGCAGGTCGCGTGCCGTCCGCAAACTGGATTTTGCCCTTGACAGCCCGCGGCTCGCCGTCATCTTCACTGTCAGGCTCCCGTACCAATGCTCGTTTGGGTCGTCGAGGAAGGCCTGCCCTTTCTGCCTCCTCATCGGTTTCCTCGTCACTCGGATCCTCAATCTCTCCCAGCGCGGCGAGACGTCGCTTACGTTCCGCAGGGGTCTCGCCGGAATCCAAGACATCGGCTCGGCCAGCGTGACGTGGACGACCTCGTTGAGCAGGTGGAATCCGCTCAGTGCCATCGTCCTCCGAGTCTCCTTCCCGCGTGAGAACGTCACGATCGGACTCCTCAGTGATGAACCCTTC
This sequence comes from Rasamsonia byssochlamydoides, assembly GCF_041956645.1. Taxonomy (NCBI): domain Eukaryota; kingdom Fungi; phylum Ascomycota; class Eurotiomycetes; order Eurotiales; family Trichocomaceae; genus Rasamsonia; species Rasamsonia byssochlamydoides. The sequence continues at coordinate 90,603 of NW_027192421.1, read as the reverse complement.
GTCCGACGTAAGATTTTCTCCCTCGGAATCCTCCGCCTGCTCCTGCTTTTCTTGTGATCGTGCCTGCTGACGAGCAACCTCTTTAACCTCGTCTGGCGCGTCCGTTTCCTCAACGAGCTTGCGGCGAGCCTTGGGGTCCAGCTTTTGGATTTCCTTGATGAAGTCCTGCTTGCCCATTCTCCTTCCCCGATGACCAATACCTCTCTCCTCGACAGTAGGATCGTGCGCCAGAATGAACCGCAGACCGTCGTCCTCTTCTTCCTCCTCCGACTTCTTCTTCTTCTGGCCACTCCTCGACGGTTCCCCCATGCGTGACCGGCCTCGCCGTACCTGAGACTCTGCGGCTTCCGCTGGAGTTACTTCTGTGTCCTTCCGAGTCTTCTCATCAGTGGGGATGGTATATTTCTTAATGACTTCGCCATCTTCGTCCTCGACAATGATGGTGTTGCCAAACCGGTACGCGCGGGCCGAGTGACGAGGGCGTTTCCTGGGCTTGGTTTCCGATGGACCCGCCTCTGGCTGTTTCTCTTTGCCAAAGCCAGTCCATTCTCGAAGGCGCTGTTTAATCGTCCGATAGGGGTGGCCGGTCTTTTTTCCAACAGCCTCTTGTACTTTTTCACCTTCTGTCTTCCCGTGAGGTTGGCTCTTGGACTTCGCAAACTCGCCCGACGTGTCTTCCTGTAACCTCTCATGTTGCTCCAGAACGTGTCGCCGTTGCTCCTCTGGCGACTCATGACTGATATCTTCCGTCTTCAGGACATTTCCCTCCTCATCTTCAATGACAACCTTGTCACCTTCTTGGTAGACTTCAAGCTCAGGCTCCCTTCCAAATTTCTCACGTTCTCTGCCCGGGGGCGAAGTGTCTCGCTCGATTCTGTCTCTTTCTTCGCGCTCCTTTTCTGCTTCCGAACTGTAGTCTTCGACATCCTCTCCTTTTTCGGGAAGCGAAATAGTTTCCGGACGTCTTTGAGGGGCGATGGCTGACTGGCTGATGGGGCCGCCGGCGCCTGCAGCAGCCCGCTTGCGACGTCGTTTCGGCCGCAAGCTCGGCGTTCGCTTCCTAGATTCCTCATCTTCTTCTCTTACGCGGCGGAGGAAGTTGCCCGGGATACCAATGGGTGGCAGTGTACCGGGAGGATACTCGGGAAGCTGTTCGCTTGAAGACATCGAGGAATCCGCTTTCCGGAGCGACAGGGAAGTCTTTGACAGGGACTGGATACGGGGCAGGCGGTTCATCCAAGACGGTCCCTCCTCGTTGGCAGTAGTGTATGACAGGGTAAGGGTCAGCGTGTTGATGCGTTTTCCAAGAGTGAAGACGGCAACGGAAGAGCCGTGAACGACGATGGAGGAGATAACCATAAAGGTCGTGACAGGCCATATCAGTTGCACGATATAGTAGTTGCTTTGGCCTGGATGAGGAAGATTCGACTGAGCGACAGGCTCTGTGGAAAAGTTTTCCAACTCAGCTCTGGTCAGGATCGCAGCGAAAATCGCACCGACGCCAATAGGACCAAAGTGCCCAGCAAAGAGCGCCTCGCGCCACGTTTTGATATCCGGTATGAGGGGCTTTAAGATCATCATGATCGGTATGCGGCGGAAAAAGATGACGAGAATGGACATGACGACAAGCCTCCACGGGTAGAGGCCGATCTCCGGAGCATGGTACGAACTCCAGGGTATGATAGAGCCGAAATAGACAAAGTAGGCCAAGTTGAGCAGCAGATCAATAACGTTGGACACGTGCGACTCTTCGGTTTTGGCGGTGAACCATCCATCATTACTGAAACCCACGCCGGCGGAGAACCCGATGAGGAGATCATCCATCCCCAGGAGACTGCCTGACCCAGCACAGAAGAGGGCCAGCACGAAGTAAAACACCAGGAAGCTTTCTCTATCAATCAAGTTTTTCCTCTCGGCGAACTTGATCGCGTGTCGCGCTATGTAGCCCAGGGTAAAGCCGTAGAAAGCACCAAGGATGCATTCATAGAGAATCGTGTTACAGAACCAGTGGAAAGCAACCTGACCGGCGCTTGGGCGGTAGCGCAGGATATACAGGGATAGGTAGATGAAGGGGAAAGCCATGCCATCGTTGCAGCCGGATTCGGCTGACAGAAGATCCCTCAAGTGCTTGGGAACTCGTTTGGCGAATTTACCTTTGCCGACGACCGAGGAGGCCAGCACAGGATCGGTGGCCGTCACACATGCTGCACATATCAGACTCTCGAGCCAACTAAGCGGCGGGACCATCCACCAGATGAAGAGACTGGTCGCTAACCAACCCCAGGTCATGACGGGGACGAGGAGCAGGGTCACGGACTTCCAGTGTCTCTCCATGTACGACTTGGGCAACTCGACTCCGACGGCGAAACATTGGACCACCAGAACAATGCGGGAGCATTCGAGCGTGATCTTGTCGACGTTGCCCCATGACGCTGGATCGAAAAGCTTGGCGGCGTAGGGGCCAAAGATGATGCCGCAGAGGGTTGCAACTGTGGCCTCGCCGATATAGAGCTTCTCCTTGACGAAGAGAGAACACAGCATGAAGAGGGAGGTGAAACCCCCGAGGATCATGTACGCCACATGGGGCTTGTCAATGGCGAGCTGGTTCCAGACCATGATGCTTGCCAGACAGATTATTCTGTTTGCGCCAAGGGGAAGAACCTTTCTTCGTTGTGTTGTGCCGATCCCTCACTTGAACACTATTTTATCGGGTTTGATCGTGCAAAGGATCAGGTTCCAGCTCTGCCTCCCAACTCCAGCAACGCTCTCCTGCATATCTATGTTTATCAATGCTAACACACAAAAGTGTAGAGAAGCTGGGAACGAGGATTCTTCCCTCGGGCTGAAATGGGCGAAGGGAAGCAAAATCAACCGATCCCGAAAGATGAGGATGGCGGAGGAGGGGAGAGGGGGATCAGCGCTGGCCGGGCGAGTCGATGACCCGATGGGGGGATCCGCCAATCTATGCGAGCGGATGACGGTCAGATAAACTTCAAAGGGAAATGATAAGAATGGCAGGGACGAGGGGGTCGGGGATATATATATCGACTAACCCTGATTTGACGGAAGGAGCAGAGGGCAGTCGCGTACTCCGTTTTGTTGAGACTGTCTGATCGCCGTAATCACAGCACTAGCCACCGGGCCAGATCCTCAGACGGATCAAACGGCGGGGAAAGACATGTGGGAACGGCGGCAGGAATCCACAGGGATCGTCGCGTTCAACAGTTCGGAGTTTGGCTGGAGGAGGATACTAGATCGGAAAAGAAATAATCTCCGCTGGGACACGCTGGAGACCATGACGAACGACTGCAGATGGTTCATGGAAGCAGCGGTCTTGGCGAAGGCGGGCATGGGAGAAGGAAGGCCCGAATCAAACCGATCAGTGGTCGTCATGACTTCGGACTGGACCGGGGTTCGTCGAGTTTATTACTCAGATAGCAATTGCAGGATTGGCGTGGCAAGATAGCCAAGAAATCGTAGGAAAAGCAAATTCTGCGAGCAAGTACGGATCAAGTCCACCTCGGACAGGTCCCGGCTGGAAGCATTGATACTTCCGCATGGAGTTAAAGGAGTATCCAGCGCTGCAGATCAAGCGTGCACGTTGCGTATGGTAGTCTGCAAGCGGTCAGCCGGGGGATTCGTTCGGTATTCCGATTACCGTAAGTCTTCTTCCAGAATGCTCATGACGAGCGCCAAGAGCGGAGAAAAAAAGCCGTTGCTTTAGAACAAGGTTAGAAGAGGACATCCAGGCAATAGGATTGCTTCGTAATAATTCAATCGCTTTGGGCCTCCACGCCAAGGTCACAAGGCTGAAGTCAAAGTCGGAGAGCAAACCTTACTACCAGGCAGGTACCTTCCCGCCGAGTCACCGACTTGTACGGAAGGAGCTCCACTGCCGATGCACTAACCGCTTTGTCTGTAGTCCAGCCACACATCACTCTACAGAGTACTTGCGACCTCCTAATACCGTCCATAATAGTCCATACAGTCAGACCATTTAATAGCATGCAATGATAAAGATTTAGGCCTGTAGACTTGAAGGAGAATGTCCTAGATGAAATCACACCTTGCCTCGGACGTATAATTGTATTGTATGCTGCAGCCAAGAAGTAATCTAAGTTACACATACACAACCACATGCCCTTGGCATAGCATGGCTGCCATGCTTGTTTTGCGTCTGGGACTGGGCATTTCTCCTCCCACGTATGTAGAGTGTATGTATGCTGCACGCGACATGGATGCATACAGATCACGAGACCTGCACAGACACGGAACCGGAAAAAAAGAAAAGAGAAATGGAACAATTTCCTCCGGACTCCGTACTGACCAAGCAATGGGTTGTGGATATCCATCTCTGTACGGAATACAGAGTACTCCGTATATTTCAGTGGACTAGGTACCTACCTAACCTATCAGTAGGTCGTATCTGCTGTCTGCAGGTGGATATAGATTCCACATAGAAGCACAGTATACAGAGTAGACTCATAGAGTTGACATATCAATAACTAACTCCCACTACACATGAAACACATGATAGGTGAATAACAAGGATCAATGCGCAAAGTCTACATACAGAAGAAAACAAAGGGAAAAAAAACCATGCTAATCGCGGCTAAAGCGGCAAAATAACCCCACAGGCTATATGTACTCCGATACAGCCAGGATACAAAAAAAAAACTCGAGCAAGGATCCTGACTGATTATTCTGATTCTGATTCTCTTCTCAACCAGTGCTACCGCTAACTTCTACTTAAGCGGTCAACGCGAGCTTGCTGAGTTGCCAAGTCCCGGTAAAACTAACTGATCACTGAGGATCCTCTACTTTAGTTAGTCAGGGACCCGGACCGTTGTTATTTTCCCCCGCATTCCGCAATTCCCGCCTTTACCGACCGTACTCCGTATTTATTTAGCGTTGCTTTTCTTCTTTTATCGTTTTCTTTTCTTTTTCTTTTCTGTACGGAGTACGGAGTACACTGTATATGTACACAGTGAAGTGCATCTACATCTTCTCCAATTCAGACGGTAGAAATTCTAGGTCGCTGATCCTTGCTTGTACTGTGATCAATTAATTATTTGAATTAACTATGAACTATCACTGATTGAGTGGCGGATACTTGGAACTTGAAGCTTGACTTGACGCGCTAGTATGGAGGACAGGACTAGCCTACCACTAGGTCACTCTCGAGCTCCGAGCAACTGGAAGTTGGGACAAGCTTAACTCCCCGGCCACTCGGTACTCGGCATCAATCCCTATTCAAGTGTTCAACACTGTCGAACCTAGGAAATAGTAAATAATAATCACCTGATAGAGTACATTGAATCAGGGAAGAAAGCTCTACCGGGCCTAGAACACTCTTTTCGTTAGGTGCGGACCTACCTAGTTAGTGTGAGGCTGCTAGCTAGTTAATTAGTGCCCAGTCAGCCTTGTCAGCCTGGTCTGGTCAGGTCAGGTCTCACCGATTGATTGCTGATGATCTGATTCGGCATGTTGATTGGACTTTTACACTTGAAAACAAAAGAATAGTTTAGCTTGCAGATGGACTCGGTCCAGATGCTAAATAAATAAAATAATAATACTCCGTACGAAGATTGTGATCAGACCTTCAAATCCCTAGAATACAGCCTAGACAGCTGCAATTAAGATAACACTATTATAATACTATTATTATGGCAAGAGGATGCATGACAGTGGGGATCTGCGCAAAATCCCCTGGAAAAGAAAATAGCAAAGAAAGAAAAGAAAAGAAAAGAAAAGAAAAGAAAGAGGAAACGTAAGCAGAGATTCGTTCGTCAAAACTAATTAAACGACAGACCAGCCGGCTTCGTCTCTGGTATTGATTGGCTAGGTAAATAACAACAACATGCACGAGGTATCGATCGAGTCATGAGCTTTCATTGCGTTGCGTTGGACAGCGAATGACAAGGACAAATCTTCATGTAGCATAGCAGTAACAACCCGTAGCAAGAAAAAAAAAGAAGAAGGAAAGCAAAGAAACACGTCAAGCCGTAACAAAAGGACGCCACAAAAAAAGTAACGTGGCGGTCGTGTGACAGGACTGCACCCAACTGGCATCTTAAGCAAACAGATAGATCAATCAAACATTCATAGCAATCCACTCGAGAGCAAACCATGGCATAGCAAAGTAGCGATATGTCTTCGATCCAGACCGTTCTCCGGTCGAGATCGCACCCCAATCGTCGGATTAATCACCAGTCGGCATCCCGTCTATCTCCTCACTCAGTGCTCTCCAATTGTCCGCCTGCAGCTCCGCATACTTGACCCTCTCCTGACTCCAGTCTTGATGCAACCGGCTGATATGGTACTGGCTCTGTTGGAAATAATTGATTTCGTCCCGGATGCACTCCTTGATGAACACGCCCCGTGCATGCTGCTGCACGATGGATTCTTTATCCTGTAGAAGAAGTGATACGTCAGCGAATCGACTGATCGTTTTCTACGGTCAGTACAGGCGAGAGGATCGGATCCTACCTTGAAAATAGCCTCCTCAAGCTTCTCAATCTCTCCCGGCTTCACCGTACCTTGAGGTCGAGCTCTCAAATCCTGGAGCTTCCTCTTGTTCTGTTCAATACGCCGTTCCAACTGGGGAATGTTGTCCTTGGCGTATCGATCTTTCCTGTCAAATAACTCGCGCATGCTGACAAGACAGTCCCTCTGGCGCTTCAGATCCTCCAACACTCCATCGTACCATGCCTTAGCCTCATCCTCGAGAAGGGTTTGGCTGGTAGCAAGATGTCGTGCAGTCGCGTTGATGCCTTCGTTAAGTAAAGGAATGTCATTCGTATCGACTGCATACGTAGCCTTCGTGGCTTCAGTCAAAGACTTCAAAGCCAAAGAAAACCGTAAATGGTCAGCAGCGAGCCCCTCGTTACGCTTTGCCAGGCGCTCGAGCAACGTGCAGAGGTTGATGTAGATGTCAGCTGAGCGCTTAACGCCCGCGCGGACAGTCTCAAAAAGTTCGTTGAGGTTTGGAGGTAAGGAGTCTTCGAGATCCGGAGGGAGGACTCTGCCTGTGAACTCTTCTTGGACGGATATCGTGGCCTGCTTACGCCATACGGAGAGCTCCTGTAATAGTCAGTCAGTGCCTTGTGTCAACTCTTTGGATGACTTGCTCAGAACTTACGGTTGGGACAGTAAGGAACATGACTACAAGCTGCTCTTGACTGAGCACGGGGTGACGGACCAGGGCGTTCGTAAAGCGCACGAGTCCTCGACGGCGTTTTTCAAGAAAAGAGTTTGAATCGGCTGAAAGGTGAGTGCCATTGACTTAGAGAAAAGAGGTGAGCAGAATTTTAGGCCATCTTTCAGTGCAGCCTTCGACGTACCTGCAACTCTCTTTGGAGGAAGAAGCGGAAGCTGGCGAAACGGGTATCGCCTCTGAAGACAATCCAGCAGCCACACGAAATCGCTGTATCTTCGGACGACGGAGCTGCCTCGACGTGCAGACTTCACCTCGTAGTTGCGGTGCTGGAACATGAACATACCCTCCTTCTCCGGAAGTAATGTGATCGTAATGACTTCCTCCACTCCGGATCCTGTCACTCGGCCACCACCGAGAGACCGCCTTTGAGAATTAGAGCCTCCCTGTCCATCTCCAGGTTGTCCAAATCCCCCCAAACCTGATTGACCGGCATTCCCAAAACTCGCGCCCGCGCTACCATTGTACCCGTCCCACCCCGACGCGGAGCTACCAGAAGGCGCTGCATCGGACGGCCCATTGGAGCGAATCCCATTCTGGGTCTCTGACTGATTGTTATATCCCGTGGCCACATTAGCCCAACCGTTGGTAGCTGATCGAATGCTTCCGTAGCCGTTCAGTACAGGCTCGTTCGCACCAGCCGGGGCATGGCTATGTCCGCGGTGCAAGTCAGGACTACCCCATGGATCAGCTTCAGAAGTCCCGAAGGAATTCTGTCGCAGGGCTGGAGACTCTGTAGAAGGATTTTCATGCTGGGACTTGGCGGAGTGTTCCTGGGAGGTGCTAGGGCGTTTATCTTGGTTCCTCAACTGGTCCAAGTAAGGAATCCTAAACTCTGGAAGCTCTGTGCAGTGTCAGCAGAAGCATTTCAACCAGGATAGGACGAACATACTTTTCCGTCGCTCGTCAACGGCATCAAATGTCACATCTTCACCTTCCTGAGCCAAGCCCACCAGCGCTAGTAACACATTAAACTCATTGCGCCCGATGCCATTCACATCCTCCTGGTCGCCAGGAACAACGAGGTTCAGGATCTTCGCCTGATCTCTTGAATCCAAGCCGCTGCTGGAGAGTATCTCCCGAACAGCGGTCAACCCGACACCCGCTCCAGCTCGATCACCCGAATCCAAGACCAAATCGTATGCATCTATATAGCTCTCAGGCACATCACTAGCGGGGAGGAGGGTCTTGACGAGTTCGTGCCGCGCTGCCCTTTTGGGAGCTGGCATGTCCCACGGAGAGTCGCCGCCAGCAGCGTCATCTGCAAACAGAGCCGAGCCTGCTGATCTCGCGCCGGAAATAGACTCGTCAGCGAAGAGCGAGGATTTTGACAAGCGGTTCGAGTTGGCCTCAGAGGCCTCTTCAGGTGATGTGCCGAACAGAGACATTGGGGGCGGTGTTGGGTGGTTGTCAACCAACTGCGTCACCGGGTGGAGGCGTCCGTTCAGCTCACTTATCAGTCCAGACGCCCAATCGCACCTACACCGGACCGATCAGCTTCAAACAGCTTGACAAGTCAGTCGATAAGGGGGAGGAAGCTTGAAGACTGCACACACCTGGCTTCTGTATAAATGCTATGTCATGTTCAAGAGATAACTACCTGAAGGTGCGCAGAGAATGGAGTGGGACACTGTCAGTAGCGCCAGTGCACGGGGACGCTAGAATGATAGCAGATTCAGAAACACGCAGTAGCGCATTAGCCCATCAAGCCCAATTGCAGCTTGACGGATTAAGTAGTCCGTATGGTCTGTGGAATGATGACTTTTTTTCTTGTTTGGTTTTTGTCTTTCATACATTATTGGCAATCAATATTGATTGATTTTGTTGGATTATTTCAGAACATGCAATATAGTTTGATTGTAAACACAACAAAACACCCGCCCCGGATCTGAATCCACCGTCGTAGCAATAATAAACAGAGAAAGAAAAGGCCCTTCTACTGCCTACGCTCTCGATCTACTTCCATTGTAATAAGCCAAATGGCGCAAGAGAGAGGATGACTGCGGTGACGTATTGTTTTCTTGATTTTCCTCTACCTAATCTGTGGGGCTGTTCGCCTTTTATGATAGGAGCAAAAAGAAAAGAAGAACCATCGTCAATCATCACATCCGATATCGTCACGGGTCATTCATTCGAAGAATGTCACCTGCTTCCTTCCTGCCCTTTCCCCCCTGCTTAAATTAAAAGTGTCGAGCAACCTACGCCTCCGCATCGAGATTCCGCAGCTGCGGTCCAAAGGTCTTGCGGATCCAGTCAATGTACGACTTCCACTTGAGATGCTCGCCACTCGACTCGGCCCCAGGAAATGCCTTCTCGAGTTCCCGGCTGATCTTCAAGATTCCCAAGGACGCCTCCTGGGCCTTTTCAAGCTCCTGCTTGACGGCGTTTTCCTTGGGCTTGAAGGACAGAACAACCCGGTACTTCTCGGACAACGCATCGAGTTGTCGCTGGGTCTCTTCGGGAGCAAGCACGATTAATTTAGCCGTCATCAGGTTACATAGCGTCCGGATATCCTGCTCGTCCTCAATACCGGCCAAGATCCGGTCAAAGAACTCGGAAACGTTGATCCGCGTGAATGCCGAATCCAACGACGCATACAGGGTTTCATACGCGCTCTAATAATTTTGTCAGTGGACGAAAAACAAATTATCAATCCAAAAGGAAGGCTCACCTTGCGAAGCTCCAGGCCATCGTCGACTTTGTGCTTGAACGGCCCCATTTGAACCTCACGAATGAGTTCAGGTTTAACATGGGTATCGCCAATGACGGCCGGCAGCAGCTCGCTCAGATGCGGCTGAATGATGTCCATCTTGTTATGGATCGCGGAATTCAACGTGGTCAATGCCAGACGGTGGTTCCCCAGGTCCCGATCGCTCAGCATGTTCACCAGCATGGGAATGATCAAAGGTCGCAACACGTCATTGTAGGCACTGCTCGAGTCGGACAGCGTGTAGCGGAAGGCAGAGATGACCGTTCCACGGACCGTGGGGTTTTCGTTGGAGAGATACTCCTGAAGATGCGGCACATACGATGCGGGATCGATCAAGGCCAGTCTCCCAATGCATTCCGCTCCCACGACTCGGTTGTCTTCATCGTCCGACGCCGCGAGAAGGATCTGCCAAAGCTTGACTGCGAACGGAGCGATATCTTTTCGTACGACATCGGGATGCTGAAGAATTTCTTTGATAGAATGAAGCAGCAGATAATTCGAGGAACTGGATTTATCCAAGCCCTCCAGTATGACAGGCATATAGGTCTTGAGGTTGCTGGCCGCAGCATTGCCGAGAGCGATTGCTGCAGCAAGACGGACCTTGTCGGATTTCGATTCGAAGTTGGAGATGAACAGATCCGGCTTCAGAGGGCATTCGGCACCCATGCGAAGGCAGACCTCGCCCAGAATGGCCAGAGCAAGGCACTTGCGCTGACTATCCTGCGCCGTTCGCAGCTCCGAGAGGAAGTCTTCCATCTTCACCCCCACGTTCGGCCCGCCGTGCACCAACAACGTCCCAATCGCCCTGCCCACGACTGACGGGTCTCCGTTGATTCCCACGTCCCGCAGGAGACGTTTCATAAGCTCCGCTCCAGCGCCTTGTTCGCCAATCACCTTGACGAGCAGCAAAAGGGCTTTGAGCGCCGTTCCTACTAAAGGAGCAACCACAATCGTGCAGAGCGCGGAGATCAGAGCGTCATTGACCAGCCGCTGCGCGTGACCGGGGATCACCTTGGCCAGAATGATCAACGCGGGAGCGAGAAGATGGAAATCTTCAGGCGTGATGAGCGGCAGCAAGAAATTCTCCAGATCCTGTATCGTTTTCTCGTCATAGTGGGCTCTAGTATTAGGGTTCATGGCCAAGCTTCGAAGCGCCTCTAAGCAGGAGCTACGCAGGGTACGATCGGATTTGCGAAGCTGAGCACCCAACTCGGTGGTAACCTCGCTGATCCACGCCGGAGTGACGTCTTGTTCACTGCTAGCAAGGACGGCAATGTCGTCAATTGCGCGGGCAGTAGCAAGTCTGGTGGTCTCGTTCTTGAGCCGGTCCACCAGGATGCTAAGGCCCTTCGACCGTCGCTCAGGCGAGATGAATTTGGCCCCGGCGTCGCCAGACGTGCGCGCCAACAGGACACCAAGAACGTGGATGGCGCGTTGGCGGACTTCGAGATCGGCGCTCGTGTCAGTGATGCGGACAACGATCACTTCGTAGAGCTTCTCCAATTGCGGTCCTAGATTATCCGGCTCGTTTGCGGAGACGCGAGGTGGAGTGAGTGCCTTGACAATGTGCTCAATGGCTCCTAATGCCTCACTGGCGACCTTGTAGTTCCGATCGTCAACCGAGGCGACAACTCCGGGAATCAAGGCAATGAGGAATGGCAAAAGCGCATTCGACGTGTGAGTCTCAGCAATTGCGCCAATAAGGCTGAGCGTTTCAATCTGCAAAGTTCCGGCGCTGACAGCGGTTCCTGCCGTGACAGTGCCGCCGAGAGATGAGGTCTTCAGCGCGTCGGCAATCGGGTCCTCGATCTGCTGCAGGAAGTCTGCCAGACCGCCATAGCGAGCCAGGGCGAGACTTTTCAGCAACGACACTGCAGCTTGCTTCAGCGGCACAGAAGCGCGCTTCCACATCTTGACCAAGCTTTGTATCAGGGCCGGGACCAAGCGTGCCAGGTCGGCTTGAGGACCGGATTCCGGAGCGGGGGAGGTAATCACTGGCGAACTGATGGCCGACGAGGTTCCCATGCTGGGTTCGAAGTCGAGGGTGCTGGCAAAGCTGTCTTGACGCCTCCTCTTTCGAGAAATCTTAGACAAGCCTCCCACGGACTCGGTGAAGCCGTTGGTCGAGACGATCGTAGCGCCCTCAGTGGTCTTCCGGACCAGGGCTGTGAGGGTCACGACCACCTCGAGCTTCACACTCTCTTCTCGCTCCTTTCCGATGCGCGAGATCAACGCCGGCGCCACTTGTTGATACAACGTGCCATCTTCCAACACACGACCGCTGCCGTAGGTGGAGACGACTGTGTGCAGCATTTTGGCAGCGCAGCGGCGCACTTTCCAGCTGATGTCATCAATATCGCTGTAGCCTCCTTCTTCCTCGAAGTCGCCAAATTCGTCATCGCCCTCATCGGGTTCCTCAGTGGCTCCGTCTTCGCTCCCTTCGTCTTGGATTCCTCCCATTTCTTCATCTTCTTCAATCGCCACGTTGGGGTCATACTTGAGATATCGCAGCGCCGCATGGATCGAGTCCATCAGATACGGCTGCATCTCTTGGCTGCAGGAGGCCAGTAAACCTTCCAACGTAACCAATGCTGTCTCCCGGAGTTCGTCCGCCTGAGGGTCATGCTCTCCATCTGAATCCTCTTGGTTCGTCTCCTCCAATTCCTGCTCACTGACGGCCGATAGCACGAAGGGGGCCAGGGTCTTGAGATAGGCGCCAAATTTCGTCGGAGCCGACCTGGCAAGGCTGCCCACCGTAGCGATGAGGTGACGGCGTTTGTTGACGGTCAGATGCGGGGATCGAAAACTCTCGATGAGCCCTGACACAAACGCGCTGAGCTGGGCGTCCGAAAAATGGACGACGAGAGCGGATATGGCTGCCAGGGCCCGCTTCGTAGCTACTGTGCCGGCCGTGTCGTTCTCGATGATCGCCATGACCGACTGTTGCAGGGCGGCCACCTCGACCTCATTCAGCAGCGGGCCGAAGCAATTGACCACTTCAATGACGACATCGATGGCATCACTGCTGAAACCTTTGGACGGATCCTTCTCTAACATGCCCTTGACGACAGAGCCTCTCCGGTTGGAGCGGGATGGAGTCTGGCCTGTGAGGCGCGGAATGAGGACTCGAGAGATGGCCGCGTATGCCGCGGACACTTCCGGGGTTGGAGGGATTCCTGGTTGAGGACATGGGAGCGAGGTGACGATGACTCGCAAGGCGGTGTTCGGGACGGAGGTATCGATGGATTGTGAAGTGGTCAAGTTGGTGAGCCGTTCGATGAGAGGGGCCAAGCTCTCTACCGGTAATCGCACGACGAGCGGACCGAGACTGTAATTTTCCGGTGGTCAGCCTCGTATACTAGGTAGAATAAACAGAGAGCAAGTCACTGGATGAATCACCATTTCAAGGCCTGGTTCTGCACCTCGCCATGCTGGTCGTCCAGAGTTTTGAGCAGGCCATCGGCCAGTCTCGCGGAGGTGGTGGCATCGTGGGAGAGAAAGGCGGAGCTGGGGCTGTTGAGGATGCCCAAGAGATCATTGAGCGACATATACCGGATGTCAGGATCGGGATCATCGAGCTTGACCAGCAGTCCATTCAGACTGTGGAGGGTTGACTGCCGGTCCACCATGGTGACTGTGGACCCCCGCGCGAGCGGGCAAGACAACTAACAGAAGAGAATTACACGAGAATACAGAAGACGTATGGTGGTCTTGTAGAATATAGAACTGGAGTTATCCCCAGGTAAGTAAGGGAGGGAGTGACTGAAAGAGTGGTGGGGAGGGGAGGGGAGGAAGCTGGCCTTGTTTGCATCCAGCTTGGGAGAGCAAAAACGTGGGGCAATTACAGCCGCCGCAAGGGGACCGATTAGTTTGGTTGGTCCAGATCACTCCTATCAGGCACAGACACAACGAGAAAAAGAATAAAAAAGAAAGATTATCAGAGTAGGAAGAATTATATCTGCTCTGTCTATTTTACAGGATAGAGGGGATATGTTGTTAATGAAGTTTGTCGTTTTCTTAATTTAATTCTAAGCACTCCTTCAGACAGGATGAAGTATCCGCATGGTCACCACAGTACAGAGTATATACTACGGAGTACAGTAGTAGTGACAAGTATATAGGGCAGCTCCAGCTATTTGCAGTCAGTAATATATTAATAACTCATCTAGACATGTATTCTTTTTTCTGTCAATTTCTTCTAATTGGTTTCCATGATGACATAATGGCAGGGATAAGAGATACCTGCCTAGTAAGTTAAGGCCGACAGGACGCTGTCATGGCAACATCACTGCTGCTCCGGCGCAATTGCGGGAGAGCATTAGCTAAGAGGCACCCATAATGGCAGGGACCTACCTAAGCAGCAAGCTACCTAGGTAACTCGCATGCCCGGAGATCGGGCAGTTCGGCCCTATCACTTATCACTCGGGCACTCCATATAATCACATCACCTCACTCACTCACCTCCCATCCGATCTTTGCCCGCTCAGCTCCGATCTCCAAATCCTCTCCATCTTTTCTCTTCCTTTCTATCATCAATTGCTTGCCATTGACTCTTCTTGAAACAAGCATTCCAATCCGCAGTACAGTCATGGTCCTTCCACGCACCCCCGCACTCCGCACTCTTGTTGCGTCGCAGGTCCGTGCTGGGTCCCGGCTGGCCGCACGGCGCTTCTACGCTAACCAGGCTGGACATGGTGCGCCCCAGAAGAAGAGTGATCTGCCTTGGTGAGTTGAACTGAATTTTAATCTGATCGACTGGTCGATCTCTTCTGGTCATTGATCTCTTGTTTTGTGTATATACAGACATTGCTAACAAGCAGCCTTGCAACAGGCTGATCACCTCCCTCGCCCTCACCGTCCCTGCAGCAGTGTACCTGTACAATTCCGGCCCGCCCGAGACTGAGCATGGCATAGGCCCCCAGCGGCCCGTGATGAAGGGCGACGACGGACCCCACGATCACAAGAAGGCGCCTCAGCCGGCTCCGGAGGAGGTGGAAGAGAAGAAGCCCGAGGAAGAGAAGCCTGCTGAGGAGGTGTCCGAGGAGGAGGCTGCTCCTGCGGCGGAAGAGGGGGACAACAGGCCTTCTGAACGGGATCCGGTAGGTTCACTTCTTCTTCCCAGCGTGAATTCAGAGCAAGGACACAAGAAGGAACTGGTTCGGAGAAACTAACGACAATTCTTCTCCAGCCCAGAGCCTACAAAGGCGCTGAAAGCCCCGCCGTCAAGTCCGGCGCCCAGTCCGCCAAACAGCAGGGCCTCTCCAACACCGAGACCAAGCACCCGTGGCTAGAGTCGTCAGGGAAGAGCGCAAAGGCCGAGGGGGACACCGATTCCGCCAAGCTGCAGGGGACTCTCGCGCCTGAGCGGCCCAAGTATGAGGATAACCGGGTGTAGATCGATCAGATCAGCTGCTCTCACGACATCATGCATGTACTATAGAAGAATGGGAAATGAAAAGTCTCTTGTCTTTGTCTTTCTGATTGAAGCAGAAGCAGGACATATCATATCCAGATGAGAAAACAAAAAAGGAAAAAAAAAGAGAGAGAGAGAGAGAAAGAAAAAGAAGAAAAAGAAAAGAAAACAAAAAGGAATGATAGGAAAATGATAGAGAGGTCAGTCATCCAGTCCATTGATGATCAGACCTCCCTGTCAGTCACTCATATTAGAAATTAGTTAGTTACTGGTCTAATCTATAAAAATCATTGATCATTATTGATATTGATTATGCTTGAAGGGGTAAAACATATCATTCAAGAAAAAAAAAAGCCAAAAAAAAATCACCAAAAAGAAGTATTAGACAAAGCCAAAAAAAAAAAAGTCAAAACCCAACGGGGGAAAGAAACCGCTCATAAGATGATGATGGATGGATGGATGAGTGTATGGTATATCATTACAGAGACAGACAGTCAACTCAAGTCAAGTGTCAGTCAGAGGCAGAGGCAGAGGCAGAGACGGGTTGATCGCTCAGTTGGTCAGTCGTCACGATCTTTTTCTCCGGAAGATAATCTCTTTCTAGAACAAAAAAAACTGGCCAACGAACATGGACAGACAGAAGGCTATCTCATATGTATGCGTAGAAGTAGAAAAAAATACGTAGGTAGGTAGAAAGGTAGGATATTAGTCTACAATAATTCCCGGTTCAATCAATCAATCAATGCTCATCCTCATCTCATCTCATCCTCGTCATCAGATAAATATTTATAGATAACAAATCAGTCAATCAGTCAATCAGAATCCAAAATGAAGAGTCTGTTCGTTCGTTCATTGTTGGGGAGGGAGGAACAAAAAACGAATGATATGTGATGAGAAAAGAAAATAAATCCCTATGCAAGCCTGTCGAAATGAAATGAGAAAAGAATCAATCCTTCCTTCCCCTCTCCCAAAAAGTAACAAGACAAAACGAACACCTGCGTGACAAGTGGCATAGATTCAACCATGACCGGGTCGAGTGGGAGGCGGGTAGAAGAATAGGCGTTCCGTCTGCTTTTGCTTTTGCTTTTTCCCTCGTTTCAGATTCTGATCATCACATGGCAGTTCAATTCAATTCAATTCAGGAAGAGCGGGTACAAAAGGAGGTCCTTTTGTTGAATTAATTGAAAGATAAGGCACGGATAAGATAAGGATAGCGTTTCTTATCGGCGTTCTTATCGCTCTTTCTTGCCGTTGGCCGTGGGAACTTCGGCGTCCACAGGCTCCCCGTTCACAAGAACCTGAGGAGTCTGGTTCTCCTTGCCAACATTCCGCCGTGTCACAGCCTGACCGTCGCCGTTGGGCAGGGCGCCACTGGCAGATCCGTTCGCAGCTTTCGTAGACACTTCTTCCTCTTCCTCCTCCTCATTATCGCTCCGTTCGTCCTTTTTCACGCTGTTCAAGAGATAATTCTTCAAGATGCGCAGAATGAGAAAGAGCCAGAAGAGGTTGACCGCCTGCAAGCTGGCCAGCAACACAAAGGTGATGATCTGACTGATCCAACACTTGTACTGTTGAGTCTCCCAGTTCAGTTCGAAGGGCCCAACAGTCCGGAACTCCGTCAGAACTGCCCAGAGGATCTTCAGGTTTAGGTAGTGTCGCAGGTAGATCCAGACGGTCACAAACAGTCCAAAATACGGCCCAACGATTGGAGAATCCAGATAGTTGAGGGTTTTCGACGTCTGTTCGAGTCAGTGAGGAAATTTTAGCCCCAAAAAGACAGAAGACGTACCGCCAGGAAAAAGTCAGAGATATCGTGGGTAATGTACACGGCAAGCCCCATGTACGTAAAGTGGAACCGATAGCTCAGGAAGATCAGAGCCAGCGTGATGATGTGATGCCCAACCAGCTCTTTAAAGTCCTTCCGGGGCTTCTCCAGCTGCAGCAACAGCACAATGGCCTGCTGGGCCCAGTACGCCGCTTCCAGCAAGTAGTATGCCTTGAAATCCGCGGTGTGCTCTCGATGCGGGAAACCCTCAAACATGGCCGTCGTGTTGAAGTACCAGATATTCGTCTTACTCATCACGTACAGCCCGAACGGCCCAAAGACCGCAAAATACATGGCCGTGTAGACCTGCTCCATGAAGCGAGCGATCTTGCCCTTGGAGCGGATCCCGCAGTAGATCGCCCACGGGCGGATGACCCGCTGCATCAGGAATTCACGAGTGAAGGAGAGAAAGACCGTGTAGAAGGCAACGAAGGCGAAATCCTTCTTGCCCTTGCCATACATCACCGGCTCGCCCGGATAGCGCGGTTCGCGACGGTACGACAGGAAGATGGCGCTATGGATGGGATTGGACGGGGTCGGATTGACGGCATATGCGGACAGGAGAACCACCAGGATCACCAGCGGTGTCAGCCATGTATGCTTCAACGAGAGGTCTATCCAGCGTCGGAATAAGGAGCGTGGTTTGCGCCGTTTGGCTGGCGGTCTCCCGGCTTTGTCTGTTGCGGTCCGCGGCGGACGATCCTAAGTTCAGCCGGAAACATGAGCCCAAAGACAGATATAACAAGCCACGAGGACTGCGGCATGGGAAGAGAATCGCACCTGAGATACCTCTGCGGACATGGTTGATATGGCCGGGGCACTGGTATCACCTCTGATGTCCGCCCCCAGGTTGCTGGACTTTCTCCGCATGCGAGGCATGTTGACAGAGTGTGTGTTGTGAACGTCAGAATTCCCTGCTGTCGTTCCAGGAAGACGTCTGTTCCCAATGCGGTCCCCAAGCGAAGCCCAATTGCGTCGTGGAGTCCGTCAAGGGCCACAAAACCCTGCTCTCAGCACTCTGACCCAGCAATAGGCGAGGAGGGAAGCATTCGAGGTCGAGAAGAGGCGGACGGAGGTGGAGGGGAAAAGTGCGAAGGAAAGGAATAAAATTCGGGAACCGGAGAAGCCAGATGAGGAGAGAACCTCGTGCCCGGGAGATTGGATCTGACCAGATCAAGCCAGGACAGATCAAAAGCCGGAACCGAACAGGACAGATTTTTTGAAGTCAATTCCGGGGCACATGTCAGCCGCCAGGGGTCGTTCGCAAGCACTGCCAAGCAGCTTCGCTCCGCGCCCGATGGCACGCTAGCATCAAAGAGAGAAAAGGAGTCAACACGATGGGGCGGAAATGCCCTGCCGTGGATGACGTAGACGAATCATCTACTGCTAGCATGCAGATCGCCCAACGAGTACGGACTCCGTATACGGAGTAAATGGCGAATGGACAAGTTGATTCTCTTTGTGAATTTCCTATTGACTTCGTTGCTAGTAAAATTTAGAAAGAAAGAGTGTTGCATAAATAAGCAGAGGAAGTCAGCCATAAATGACACTGAGATACACCGCAAAAACAAAGTTTTCCTGCAAAAGTTGAACTTTTTATCAAATTGTTTCTCAACAATATATATGATACCCCTGTCTTTTTTTTATCAAAATATAGATAATTACTAAATGAAAAAACGTTTTATTGTTTGCTTACTTATGGAGACCTTCTATAAAGACGTCAAAGTTTTTTTTTAAAAAAAAAAACTTCCTAGATTTATATTTAAAACCCAAAATATATATTTTAAAGGATTGCCTCTACTTTATTACCACAACTCCTCTACCATTACTATTATCTTTATTTTTTTTTTAAAAAAAATCATTAAATAATAACTGATATAAATTTTATGTAGGGTTAGTAAGAATATTACTAAGTTCTTGAGAGCTAAAATATAGAAGTCGATGATTTTATCACCAGAATTTTTGGCAGTTGTGCCGTTTGGGCATCAGTCGTAGAATAATAGAGAAGAAGTTTGCTTCTTAATTCTGTTGGAACGTGGGAGATGGCTTTAATAATGGCTTATTGAAGAGAGGTCTTCAACCCAGATCTCACCTAGCCTACCCAGGTACATACCTAAGTAATCAATATAACTACTACATTCAGTAAAAGAAAGATTTTTTTCTCAGCTAGTTACAGGCAATAGGTTGGTGTCAAAGGTCCCAAAGCAATATGACCTAGATACGTACCTATTTCAAACTAACCGTCGGCAGTTCTGCCATATGCAGCTTTGCACTCCCATACGGCACCAGCTCAATCTCAAACGGATCCCCTGTACAATTCCTCTGACCGGGGAGAGGTGGATTTGGCGCGTACCCGTTGACCAAATCCCATGAGATCTCACACACCGTTGCCGTGATGGACACGGGCGGAGCGTTCAACGTCCAGATCGGATTTGGCAGCGAGCCACTGTTTTGGGGGGCGTTGAAGCGGAAGGTGGAAGGATCAATTGCCAACGACCAATTCGTCGTCGGGAGCATGGTGTACTCTTGCACTTCCGGGGGAGCATCGGGATAGTTGGAGCTGTGGGTGGTGACGTTCTCGCCGATCGGAATGGAGTAGAGAAGAGCGCCATGATAGATCGACACGGTGTCGTTGGCTCTCGGTTCTACCCGGATGTCTGTCGAAAGCGAATATACGACAGTGTTGACCCCACCACCTAAGTAGATGCGGTGCAAGCCCGTTGCTGGGTCTGCCTGGACCGGACGGGGCGAACCTCCGTTCACAGCAACGACGCTGTTCGATGTTGATGCCCAGGACGGGACCCGGACCAAAAAGTCAAACGGGCCATCAGATTGGACGGAGTATGTCAGATCATAACTGAAAGGATAGTTTGTGTTGCAGGAGATGCTGACTTGTCGTCCCGACTTCGTTGTCGTGTTCACGGAAGTCGGTCCCAACAAAGCATGCGCGATGCCATCCTCATCAACCCTCACAAAGGAATTAGAGACGAATTTCGGATATCCCTGCGGATGGTTCACTGTGCAGCAAGGATAATTGGGTTCCAGCCCAAAGGTCTGGCCGACAGTGTTCACGTTCCAGAACGGCGAGACGTCCAGTTCATGCGAAATTGGCTGATTCGTCTCGGCGACGTACTGATGAGCCCACCAGTTCGGCGTCAGCATGACAGGAAGCGCATTGTAAGCGGCCAGTTCGCACCGATCCGCGAAGTAAGCGTCTCCCAGTGCCTGATAGAGATAGCTCAGCGAGTACATTGTCTCCACCACACAACAGAGCTCCACGCCCCGAACGGGACTCAGACCGGACAACCTCTCGTCCGCGATGATCACCCCGGAAGGCGTGCCATGATACTGAAAGGTCCAATTGACAGCCCGTCGGGAACTGTCCGCAAGGCCGTCGTCGAATGTGAACCGCCGAATGACTGCCCCGGCCTTGAACCCTTGGCCAACATTCACCCCGTGCTCGAAAGGAAAATAGAAATTAGTGATGTTGACGGGGACGGTGTCCAGATCCTGCTTGATGTAGACCCCTTCCGTGTACCAGTATGACCAATTGTATGCCTTCTCGTTCAGGTACTGCATGCACTCAAACAGGATCTGGGAGTCGTTTCGGGGATCTTTCTCGTAGAGCCATTGCAGACCCAGGACCATATCTGCTGCCCGGGAGCGCCCCCACTGGTCATCGAAATCGTCTCCGGGGTGCTCGACATAGCCTGTATAGTTGTCGGCCAGCATGGAGTGCATCAGGTTGACAAATCTGTGCATGCCATCCAGGATCTGTTTCTCGACGTCCGTGCCATTCTCCGCTTCTGCCAGCTGGGCCAGACCCAGAAACGCGGGATATCGAGCCCAGAAGTTGCGCGTGCTGAGGTTGGTCTCCGGACCCAGCCAGCCATCCGACTGCTGATGCGACAGGATGTGGTCTGCAGAGCTCAGGACCTGCTCCTTCAGACGCTCGTCGTCCAACCCGTACGCCAGCGGCACGAGCCCGTTGAACCAGTAGGGAAATGCCTCGTTGAGCGAACTGTACTCCTGATCGCCTCCCAGCCAGGGATTGTCCCGGACGTAGCCGTAGAAATCGTATTCGTGCCCGGCGAGTCCATCGCTCATCAATTGTAGCTGATCTTTCAGCCAGCCCTGAGGCTTGATGGAGCCGAGCGGAAGAGGCTCCAGGACACGAGGGACGACTTTCAGAAAGAATTGTCGCAGAAATTGAGTTAGATGAGTACCATAACGTTAGAGTTCTTGTCAGAAGGAGGAAAAGAGACTCACGGGAAAGGTTTGGACTGCTGGAAACCCTAACAAACAAACCCGACAGCAACACGGCTGTCGTCCGACGCCAGTAAGAAATCATAATGGTGTATTCTACCACTACCCTCAAAAATAATGCCAGAAGGGACGCTCGTTGAACCATCAATATAGTACGATTTTCCCTAACAGGAAATTATCTACAAGACTACAACTTATCGAGAGATGGATCACAGGGTCCGTCTCAAAGATATATTGGAGAAGGGATTGAAGATGTGCTCCAGGAAGCCATCATGTGTCTAGACCCTGATTTGTTCTCTCTCTCTCTCTGTCAGCCGTGGTGTCATGGAAATTCTATATTTCTCCGGACGATCTTCCCCAGAGATGCTACCTTCCCCGCATCATGCGCCAACGCACTCTCACAGATCATGCGCTAGCAAAAGAGCCGAGGACGAATCGAATGGAAGAAAATACAGAGAAACGTACTGGGTTGTTTGATTAGTTGGATTATATACCATATGCTTGTCATTAAATCACGTTATTGTCTCTGTTATAGACCATAAGCGCCCGAGATACCAGATCCAAAGGGGAAAATAAGAAATAAAATAAGACGATAATAAAACAGAAATTGAAAATAAAATAAAAAGAAAATATTACCATCAACTTACACCTGATGATGCCTGATCTCCATCAGTTTACGTTTCGAATCTAGTTTGCCACCACTGTCACAGGTTACAAATCCCCGAACCTCGAAACTGGCCTCGCGGGTAGAAAACTCGTGGCAGGCCCTGATCCATCTGCACCGGGATATTCCCGTTATCATCCACCGTAACATGAGTACAAGTTAGGACCTCGACCAGTTCCTGCCGACTGTGGTATCCGGTATTTCCAAGGGACAAGACGTACTTCGGGCCTCTGGAGCCGAGGTTGCTGAGCACGGTGATGACCTGGTACCCGTTGAACCCTTTCCGCATGGCCAGCGTCGTCGAATCACTGTAGATCGGCCGGTTTTTGTAGGTCAGGTAGGTTGGACTCTGACGTGCGGCGTGACTGCGAATCCGATTCAGTTGTGCGATGAGCCTGTAAAGAGGCGCGGAAGTGTCGTAGCCAGACAGCCAGAGCGCTTCGTGGTTGTTAGGGTCATTGCCGCCGGAGTAATGCTGCTCTTGACCGGCGTATATGATGGGAATCCCATCCGCGAGCATCGTGAATGTGATGACGTTCTTCGCCAGGGACAGGTCCGCCGTGTAGTTGGCGAAACGGGGGTTGTCTTGGTTTTCGGAAAAGGTACCCAGGACGGTGGAGTCCAGACAAGCAGATTTGACCTGGTTGATCCGATTGACCAAGTTGGAGATGTTGCCGGACGTACTCTTGAAGGCATCGATCAAAGGGTAGTAGCTGTAGAAGATCAGTCAATCAGGATCATGGACGGAGCTCCCAACGAACTTACGTGGGATAATTTAGGAAGCTGCCCAAGTACGGGGTCGTCAGCTTCGACCTCTCCGGTAGTAAAAACTCCAGCAGCTGAAACAAAACCAGGCACAAAGTCCTTTTGGACTTCCCTAGCGGTATCGAGCCGCAAGCCATCCACTTCACAAGAGAACGTGAAATGCTGTTGCTGTCATTGCAGGCCAGAGACATGCCTGAATAATTGCGAACGAGACCAGAGATCCAAGATTGATATTCTCGCTGGACGTCTGGGCGTTGTGTATAGAGACCTGGACAGGCGACTACATTGTCACCGATCCAGCAATCCTCGACATGTGTCTGGTTTGACCAGTCGAGTATTGGACAGTAGATGTGATAGTACTTCTTCTTATTGAACGGACAGAATACACTATAGTCTACGGATGAAGCGGATCCCGTTCCAGCCGTTGTGATTGACGATGACATCGTGCATTAGATACTAACGTTGGATCAGCAATCGCATCCCATGTGATATTTAAGGGGCCTACACACACCATGCCACGTCGATGCAGCTCTTCAGATAATTCTCGCAGGTCATCCGCCGACCCAAAGTGGGAGTTCAGCTTGTAGAGGTCTTGCTGCCAGTAGCCATGGTACGCTTCACCATAGCCTGTCTCCCCTTCGAGTTGATGGGTGACGGGAGATATCCAAATCTGGCCAGGCAATCAGCATGTCCAATGTTTGAGAGCTTGGAATATGCCAGACTAACCCCCGTAAAGCCCATCCCCTGAATATAATCCAGTTGGTTTATGATGCCTTGTATGTGCCGCCGCAGTATCGACGGGCTTCTGTAATACAAGGTGCTATCGTCGATCTATCGGGACGAGCGAATCTATCTGTCAGGAGCTGGTATATTGATCTCGAGCGCCAATCCTCCAGGTCAGCAGCCAGGACAGCACTAGCGAAGGTTGTGCCTGCAATCAACAGGGGGAGCTTCATGTTGATCTACCCACACAGACGATGGGATAATCCAATTTGAAGGGAGGGGGTAACACAGAGTTTATAAAGATCAATTGACATTGCTGACTGAAATGTATAGGATCTTTGGAGCATTGGTAAGGGGAGATTGGACTCCACCAGGAATGGCAAGCCATGAGCACAATACTATTGCGAAAAAAAATCTTATTCAGGAGAACATCCACTACCGTAAGGCTTTCACACATTGTATGTAGCACAGGCTCATTTTGAGAAAACTAGATATCATGCAATGGGTAGACAAAATAGAACAGTTTGGGATCTCGTCAGTGGCGGCGAACGACGACCAGGGTATGGTGGACTTCTGCAATACCTCAGATAGTATTATTAGTGATTGTATGTACAAAGGAAGCGAGGGAGTAGACGTTCATTATACTCGACAGGTCGTGGCCATTCGAAAGGCGTTCAGATGTGCGCAGGTTGAGCAAGGAGGCTTCAATAGTGTCATCGCCCTTGCGATCTCGACCAAATGCAGGGGTGCAGCAGTAATCATGCCCGACTGAGGATTTCATCAGGGGCACCTGCAGACTGAGCGAAGTGGGACTCAGCAAAAAGGCTAGAAATGAAAAAGGGTGCATGGTTTCATCTGGTGGAATTGTGCAGGGTGAACAGAGAAGAAGTGATGGGTCTCAAGCAAGATATAAGACATATCCTCGCCAAGAGGTACGCCAACAACCTGTTTTAGAAGTCGCCATCGTTTTGCCAACAAAAAAAGAAAGGAAAGGAAAGGAAAGGAAAAAATTCCTTGAATTAAATTACTGAAATTTATAGACGATCAGACAGCATCTAACCTCTCAATTTAATAATCAGCCTAAGATCTAGTAAATCTGAACTCGATTGCTGTAAAATAGATTAAAGTCGAATTAGTTTCAGAAGCTTAATTTAGCATAACAGGTTATTTTAGAGTTTCTAGAATAGACATTGTCCCTTAGCTTTAGATCAGTGACTGCGAGCCTGGTTGTACTGCCATAATTTGATAACTTAGCTCACTATGAAATCATCTACTTTTCCTTATCAACAATCGCTATCTAAATTAGTAGATGGCTAACCATCTAGCTCTAGGTAGCAAGGATTCTGGCCTAAGGTGATAACAGATTAATTGGCCCCGATGTGACGTTATCTATGATTAGAATTTAGCGCTGATTTACATTGGCCCCATGGGGGAAGTCTTCCACGGTTCAAAAGAACCCCTGAAGTCCACAGCCAAGACCGAACTTAGATCTGTTTTTATCTCATACATCTGTCGTTCTTCACCTATCTTTTCTTGCTCTGGGGGTTGGCTCTTAGAATTCCACGAATCGCTTGGAGTTTGGCTGTCCCCCGTCCACTCGTTTGACACATTCATTTATCAAATCATCTGGTCAAGATGTTCATCAAGCCATTGTTGTCTCAGGTCGCTCTGCTGGGCGTCTTCCTGTCTGGAAGTGCCTCAGCAGGGTCTTTACTACAAAGAGCCTCAGGTCTGGATGCCTTCATTGCGTCCGAATCAGAGATCGCTCTGCGTGGCGTCTTGGCCAACATTGGCCCAAATGGAGAAGCTGTTCCGGGAGCAGATTCGGGAATTGTGGTGGCCAGTCCATCCAAGACGAACCCTGACTGTAAGTAGATGCTAGATCTTACTCTTGCCAAACTAGTCTAATCTAATCGTGCTTCAAGACTGGTACACCTGGACGAGAGATGCTGCCTTGACGTTCAAATACTTGATTGACCGGTTCGTCCACGGCGACTCGTCCCTGCAGGGCCTGATCCAGGATTACATCTCCGCCCAAGCGAAGCTGCAGACCGTCCAGAACCCATCGGGGGACCTATCCTCTGGAGCCGGTCTTGCAGAGCCCAAATTCTACATCAACGAGACGGCCTTTCTGGGCCAGTGGGGGCGTCCCCAGCGTGACGGGCCGGCGTTGCGTGCCACGTCTCTGATCGCATATTCTCAATGGCTCATAGACAATGGCTACTCGGACGTTGCTCTCTCGCACGTCTGGCCCATTACGCGCAACGATTTGGCGTATGTCGCTCAGTACTGGAACCAGACCGGCTATGACCTCTGGGAAGAAGTCGACGGTTCCTCGTTCTTCACCATCGCCGTCTCTCACCGCGCCCTTGTCGAGGGAGCCGCGCTGGCGAAGCGCCTGAACCAAACCGTTGGCGACTACCAGTCTGTAGCCTCCCAGATCCTGTGCTTCCAGCAGTCCTTCTGGACGGGGAGCTACATCGACTCCAACATCAATCTGGTGCACGACGTCAGCCGGACTGGCAAAGATGCGAACTCCATTCTGGCATCGATCCACGTCTTCGATCCGGAGGCCGCATGTGACGATTCGACATTCCAGCCCTGCTCGTCCACCGCGCTGGCGAACCACAAAGCTGTCGTGGACTCGTTCAGGGGCCTTTATTCCATCAATGATAGCATCAAGACGGGATCGGCAGTGGCCATTGGAAGGTATGCGGAGGATATATACTACGACGGGAATCCATGGTAAGCAGCATTTTACTCTGTCTCTCAAACACGCTGATCTGATCGATGGCCTAGGTACCTGTGCACATTGGCCGTAGCCGAACAGCTGTACGACGCCCTCTATCAGTGGGAAAAACAGGGCTCTCTGACCATCACATCCACCTCGCTGAATTTCTTCCGTGACTTTGACCCCTCCGTCAACACCGGAACATACCCGTCTTCCTCTAGCACCTACTCCTCGCTGACGAACGCGATCAAGACCTACGCAGACGGCTTCGTCAGCATTGTGCAGAAGTACACGCCAGACAACGGGGCCCTCTCGGAGCAATTCTCCAAGGTCAACGGCAGCCAAACGTCCGCCGTCGACCTGACATGGTCCTACGCCGCCTTCTTGACGGCAGCCAGCCGTCGCAACGGCACCATGGGCCCGAGCTGGGGCGCATCTCAGGCAAACAGCGTCCCGTCCTCTTGCGCCACGACCACGCTGAAGGGAACCTACACTGCTGCGACGGTGACGTCCTGGCCGACCGACCTGGTCAGCAAGAACACCAGCAGCAGTGGAACCAGCACAGGCACGGCCAGTGGTTCCGCTTCAGCATCCGCCACGAGTAAAAAAAGCGCCGCTAACCCTGGCGCAGGAGCCAGCAGCCAGATGGTATTCGTCTTCCTCGGCTTCCTTTCCATTCTCTTGCTCAATCTCTGATATCCTTTTTTCTGATATATAACCTGTACCTAATTGTTATTTATCAAGCAAGCTAGTAAGCAAGATATATATATATATATTGTCCTATCTGCGTTTCAATATCCCTGAAATCTTTCTTTTCTTTCAAAGTCAATGGTACATGCACGTGAATATCACTATGTCTAGGTAGGTCTTTTGTATAAGAGAAAAGAAAAGAAAATGGTCATTTAATTTGATTTCATTATCGCAGATTAATAGGTAGCTGGCAAGAAAAAGGAAACAGGCTGAAGGAAGGACGTTAGCTAGTTAGTTCACTACATACATATACACTCTTCCAACAATTTGCTATATAGATATAGGTAGTATTGACTGACTAACCCACCAATCAACCCTGCCTATCCAATAATAATAATAAAAGATACCTGAGAAGAGATCCTTCCCAAATCATCATCACATGTTATGTCGTCACATGTCATCCATGTCATCCCTGCAAGTCATTACTAGAACGGCTTAAGTTGAAAAAAAAAGAGATTAACAACAAAAGCCTTCTTCACGTGCATTACATTTCTTGACAGAGGAAGAAACAGGTGCGATTAGATGAGTCATACATGCGGAATTTAGATAGACACGCCTAGGCCTCAGTCTTCTCCGCAGTGTCCTCGTGGTGCGTCGGGGCAAGCTTCTCCTCATCATAGCCCCTCGTCTCAATGGCGACGGCATGGCTGAAGGCGCCCTTGGTCTTCCAGGCAGGAGTACCGAGGTACGGGATGCCGTTGGGGTCGGTGAAGAGGGCCTCGACCTCCTCCAGCGTTTTGCCCGCAGTCTCGGGGAACAGGAAGAAGACGTGGATGAGCATCGCGGTGCAGAAGACACCGAACAGGATGTACACCTTCCACTGGATGTTGACAAATGCGGGAGGGACAAAGTAGCCCAGCGCAAAGTTGAAGGCCCAGTTGAAGGAGGTTGTCAGCGCGTTGGCCTTACCACGCACACGCAGCGGGAACAGCTCGGGAGGGTAAGTCCAGCTGACGGGGCCCCACGAGATGGCGAAAGAAGCCACGAAGAGGTAAGTGCATGCAATGACACCCTTGCTGGGAGCACCGGCGATGACCCAAGACTCGGACGAGATGTTGTTGAGACCGCCTGGAGGAGCCGGCTGACCGCGACTCGCAAGCAAGCCACCGTTGGCGAACATGAAGATGAGCATGAAGAGGGCACCGAAAATCAGAGTCGGGCGCCGGCCCCAGCGGTCAACAAAGAGGATGGCCGGGACCGTCATGACCACGTTGATGACGTACTGGATGCTCGAAGAGACCAGGAGGTTGTTTCCATTCAGACCAGCCATGGCAAAGACGTACCTGGAGAAACCACGTCAGTATTCTAGTACTCTAGTATTCTTCAAAAAAAAAAAAAGAAAAGAAAAGAAAAGAAAAGAAGAAGAAAGAAAATAGACAGGGGAACCTACGTAATGTAGTACATCATGACGTTCATGCCAGTCAGCTGAGACCAGATCTGGGTGAAAATTCCTACGTGGGTGCGGTTGAGCATGTTCGGCTTGAAGAGCTCCAGATAGGTGACATCGGCGTTGCGACGCTCAAACTCGCACATGTCCTTGATTTCTTCAAATTCGCGCTGGACGAAGGCAGAGTTGGGGTCACCCTTGCCGTGGACCAGGGTCAACACCGCATGGCAGTCTTCCCAGCGGTCCTTGCGGGCGAGCCAACGAGGAGACTCCGGAAGAAACAAAAGACCGATGAAGAGCAAGATGGAAGGGATCATCTGGAGACCCCACGGGATCCGGAAGGAAGCGGTGCCGTTGATGAAGCTGCAGCCATAGGAAACGCTGAGAGCATTGTCAGTTGGGGTGATACATTGACTCAACGAAGAGAGACATACTAGAACATGATCATGATACCCCAGGTAATAGCCCACTGTTGAAGACTGACGAGACGACCACGTTTGGTGGGCGGGGCCTATATTACAGCTTAGTACATGATGCCATACCAGCTTCTGACAGCATACCAGTTCAGAAATGTAGACAGGAACCTGCGCAGAGCAGATACCGACGCTGAAACCGTTGATGATACGGCCGACAATCAGCATTGGGATGTTCTGCGACGCGCAGACAATAGTAGAGCCGATACACCTGCAATGCGCATCATGGTCAGTACGTCTCCTGCGCAGAAACAAACAACAAGCATGCAAACTCACCAGATCACCGAGCCGATCTGGACAGAGGTCTTTCGGCCAACCTGATCAGAGAGGAAACCGGAAACCAGAGCACCAAGCCAAGAGCCACCCGCCATCGAGGCGGTGATACCACCTTGAACGTTCGACCTAGGGCCAGCACATTGTCTGGCGCCATTGCTGTAGGTGATTGAACCCTGGTTAAAGTAACAGAGATAAGATTCAGTGCTGATGATGGCCGACATCGAGGCGATATCGAAACCGAACAGACCACCGCCGACGACGGCGATGGCCGCGATCACATAGATGTTCCCAACAACCATGATGGCGAAGGAAGCTCTGCCTGGTTGATCTCTCTGATCTCTGCAGTGAGAGAAGGGGAGAAGATGAGAGACACGTCAGACGGCAGGAGGCAGGTCAAGGATCAAGAGGGGAAGCCACAACGCGCGGGGAGCAGACGCAGGTCAGGTTAATATACTTTCATCCTCGAGGCCGGCGTCCAACGGAGTCCAACCTCGACTGCAAACGGGTCTGGGGAGTCATCGTGCGGCAATATTATTCCGTGACAGTGAAAAAGCGCAAGCACCAGTGAAAATTGAAACAGACGGAACACTTCAGAGAAACCCAATGAACGAAGGTAGCATGTATCCACTCCTCGCATCCCAGCCGCGAACTAAACTTCTCAGCCCGGGAGCCAGCTTCCCCAGGCTCAGGAGATCGTACGGGGCAAATCGAGAGCGAGTCCCATGGGGAAGACAGGCCGAGAGCTCGTGGCGTTGGACGCTTGCAACGGGCTGATGCGACCTCACACGGAAGCTACCCTCTGATAGGAGGCGACTATCCTTGCAAGGCCCTTGAGCTGCGACTGGGGAAATGATTTTTTTTTCTGGGGACCAATCATGTCTCTTGTGGTGGCCGCCACGAAGGCTCGTTCGTTCGAGATGTCTGGGAGTCCGGGGAATAACAAGGCTCTGGCTCTGGCCGAGCCAACCACGGGAATGACAGCGACACATGCGGACAATTAGCGTGTAACTAATAATCCAGCCCGGGTATGACAGGCTGACTCGTTAACCTGCATCGTATTCATGGTTCTACGATCTGTTTTTTGTGAGCTGGTGGTGGTCATAATGAGCTCAGCTGCTTGTACCCGATTCATCACGGGCAGTTACATGAGCCTGCGGTTGCGATCGACATGGGCGAAAGCCCAAGACGGCAGTGGCGCGGAACAAAGTACTGTTCTCGTTCTGTTCCCCTATTCTTGTTGAGCAGATTGGACGCCTGTTCCAAGGTTAGAGGCAAGGGTTTCTTGCCAAGAACCGCCTCCCGCCAGCCATGAGGTCGCTCAGACATGACAAAAGCGCCGGGCAGCGGCGCTGAGCGGAGTATTCCGTATAGCCTCCGTAGCCGATCGTATCAGCCGCGCCTTCAGCAACGCTTCAATCTCTTCCAGTCATGTGTGGAGTAGCGCCAACCTAGAACTGTTAGAGAGGAGGTGGAAGTGAAAGCCTTGACCAGCAGGCTAGGAGGCTCGATTGTCGAATCATGATGAGTGGATGACGACGGTCAGACTCCCGAACTGTGAACCCCGGCCGCGTTCCTGTTTCCAGAACCGGGCAGGCCAATTTCCCCAGGTCAATGAAGCATCTGCAGGGAAGCGGTAGGTTCTGGGGATGTAGTCTCATGACGAGCTGCTCCAGCCAACGAGCGCGGCGCGGCAGTCCTGACTTGTTGGTTGGCTTTGCGCCCACGTGTGAGAGTGAGAACAAACGCACTCCATCTCAGCTGTACCAATGATCATTGTCGTTGATGTCATTGTCTTGAGTCATCCTTGAAGCGAGTTTCCACGGAAAGTAAAAGAGGAGGTATAAGCTAGTAACTAATGCAAACAAACAAGTCAGTGCGTGGGTCTAACTTTAAGCTGGATAGCATAAAGAAGCTCCGAGAGGATTAAATCAATCAAATTAAGGTAGAGGAAGCGCCATACCTTACCTGTAGTGTTAGTTTGTTTGTTGGTTCAGCAGTCACTTGGCCCTTGTAGGCAAACGGAGGATTCAAATCCAACATGTGACTTGACCGTCGTCATCGTACGTTGACACCGACAATCACGCGTTCGAGGATTGGTGGAGAAACCCAGCTTCCCCGACAAAAAGCTTCATGCCATAGCACTAAGCGGCCTACCGGCGCCATGGCCCATGGCTCATGGCAGCTATGCTATGCTATGCGGGGGAATTGTCGGCGTTTCGATCGCTGATGCTGATTGCTCCAGGTGTCAGTCACGCACCAACCATCCCATGCATTCTTCTCCAATTATCCTCCAGCAACAGTACCTAGGTAAGAGAGACATGATCTCGGTTCGGAATGGAACCAACTGATCTGATCTCGGATACGACGCTGTCATCGTGGCATGGTGGGTTTACAAATCAACATCACCATATGACCGTCTCCAAAAAAAAATTAGAGAGAGAGAGAGGAGTTCTTTCTCTTGTTCACTGAAGGATAAAATAATAGCAATAGGATGGATAAATAGGAAACAATGCAGGATGAAATCGAGGAACAGACCACGCTTTGTAATAAGTAATTAGGCCAAATTAAATTTCCCAAAAAGGAATGTAAATAGGGTAGGTACCTAGATAGTTTTGTGGACTTACAATAATGATAATAATGACAATAACAATAATAATTAATAATAATGCGAGTGAGAAAGTCCAGTCAAGCTTCCAGGTTGAAGGCTCGAATTGAATTCTATATATTAACACAGTGATCAATAATGCCATACGAAGTATACTTGAGGAACGGGAATCTGGAGCACAGTCCGAACCTGGAGGTTATATCAGTCACTTGCTTCTCATTGGATTACAGGCACCTACCAGTTCCATTGTAGCCACCTCCGAAGCAGTCGTGTATGACGGAGGCCCAGCGTTGGGATTCGGGATACGCGCTATGACAGTTTGCCCATCATTCATAACAAGGCGAAAACACTTTATTATCTCCCCCTCCGTGAGCTTCATAATCGACACGCAGCTGTTGGAACCAACGGTTTTCGCGGCAGCATTCTCAAGTTCAGGAACGTTAAAGGGTCTGTATCGGTCTCGGAGCTGTTGCTCTTCATTCCAGAGCCATCGGCCACTTGTCTAGCGGAAAAAGTCTTCATGTTCAGGTTAATACGTCGATAGGAGTTGATTTGCTGGAGGTATATTGTCGCGAGAAGATCCCCTGATATTGGAGAACGATTGTCGGGAGTCGGGATAGGGTGCCGGGAAGAAAATGCAACCTCGACGTCGACCTCCGTATCAAACACTTGGCTCGGAAAAACAAGAGTCTTTTGAGGAAAGAGCACAGCGTCGGGTAGACAGAGACACCCATTGCCTGGGTTGGTGCTTTCGATGTTCATGAGTTGAAACATGCCTCGCTCAGCGTGATTGACCTTGGCGAATATGCGGCATTGACAAACTAGGAAACCATAAAAATGATCGAGCGTATCGATATACCGATACCCAGTCCCTGGAGCCCTTAATTACGGAGCACTTACAACAAGTTAATAAACTGGCTGCTCCACGAGCTAAGCTCCTTTACTAGCGCATCACTGTATTTATAAAATGCATCCGAATTCGAGCGTATTCACCGAATCTATCATTGAAATAACAATGTATGTGAAACTCGGACACAAATAAGTGGCACCAAAGGAGGAGGGCAAGTAGCTCATGATCATAGACCAGGACGCGTCGCCGACTGTCCTCAGTTGGGGACAAAAGTTGAACATGATGAGGCTGCAAAACGGGTATCAAATTAAAACACATAAGAACTATTATTAGGTATTATCCCATATCCCTTCCGTTTTCTTTTTTTTTGTTTGTTTCACACCAGCTCCCATTCCGCCATGTAGGACCATCCCATGCCAACCCTGCCTACGTTCTCTCGATATTCTTGCAATGTCAGGCCCCGAGCATCTTGATAGGAGCCAAAGCTGGTGAGAGCGGCAATAGCCAACTTCTGGCCTGGCGCACCCAACGTCCTTGGGTCGGCGACGTCCACATACCAGAAATCGCCCCCACCGTTGGGTCCGGAGCCGGGGACATGATTGAAAGGGATGTGGTCATCTTGCCTGCCGTCAATGCCGTGGATCATCAGCAAGAAGATATACGGCGCGCTCTTCTTGCTGTGTCGGGTGAGGGTCCAGTGTTCGCAGATCAGACTGAACTGGAAACGAATGGGCCCCGGTTGGTGGACGGAGATCTGCCTCGAGGCAGGGAGGAACGAACGGTCCGATATGCCGTTCTCCTCTTTGGCGGGTCCAAAGACGACAGGCTGCTCAATGCCAAACGGCTTGCTCGGGTCGCTGAGGATGTACTCCTCCCAACTTATCTCGGGACGACCGTCGTCACGGAAAAAGTGGTTTTTGTTCGTAGGGAAATGGGTCAACCCAAATTCGTCGTTGGATTTGGTGAAATTGGTCGGGTCAAACCTCTGGACGTACGGCTTGCCTTTTCCCTCAACGGCTCCTGCTCCCCAGCACGCGTCGATTAGCTTCCACTGGCCCCCGTCGATTTTCACGGCATTCCAGGCGTGATTCGACTCGAACGGAGGAACAGGAGAGCCAGGAGCCAGCTGCACGTGACCAAACCCTTTGCCATGGCCTGATATCACAATGGCCTCCAAGCCGGCGTGAGTTGCCAGAGTCGCAAAGAGACCAGCATATCCTTCACAGACAGCAAGACCAGTGGAAAGAGTCTTTTGTGGTGTCGACGGCTGCACACAGTTGTTGAAAAACGAGTCCACATCGTATTTGATGTTATGATGAAGCCAAGTGAAGATAGCTCTCGCCTTGTCTGTTGGCGAGGGAAATGGCGCTGTAAGTTGGTTTGCCAGCCATGCCAGGTCATTTGACGGAAGAGATTGGCGGGGAAACCGAGCGGCATGGGTATCTGGACCTGAAAAATCACGGCATTTCAAACAAACCGTGCTTGAAGAAGATGCGAAAGCGGGAGGTTGGCCTGGTTTGAATTGTGGCTTCGTCGCCTGGATAGCGGCCAAATCTGGACGTGTCGCCAGCGGAACTGGAGGAGGAGCATCAGAGACGTTATGACCATTAGTTCGTGCTGCTGGAGACTCGGTCTCTTCGACATGTTTGCTTAATCCCGCAAAGGACGACTGTCGAATCTTGTTGATAGCATCTGCGGAAGGCACAGGAGGAAGCTTCCTCAATGCCGGTCCGCTGCTGGCTCCCTTCGTTGATTGATCACCGGGCTTAATTTGCAACTGTTTTGCCTGTTCAGCCAATGGCCGCTTTGGCAGCGGGGGTGGACGATCGCTTTCTCTCGATTCGTTCGACGGATTCCGCGCAGGCAATTCCGGCTTCGTGGGAGGTCTCGACGGCGACGGTATCTTCCGCAACGTCTCCGTACTCGATGAGGGAATGGGCTTTTGTCGCACAGGGAGAGGAGGCAATTCCGTCTCGCCCCATGCCGGTGCGCGGAGTCGATTTTTCCCGGCGTCGACAGATGTTGCCCGCGTGTCAGCGGTGTTTGCTGTCTCCGAAGTCGACGTCGTCGAAAATGAAGTACTGGATGTTGTAGACTCTGCAGATACCCTTCTTTCCGGTAGTGCAGGGCGTTGACGCGGCGGTAAAGGTGGACCTGGTTGGCTGGGCTTCTTGCGCGCAGGAAGCGGAGGAGGTTTGGAACCATTGGCCCCTGGTGTGTTCTGCCCAGTCACGGTGATGGATGGAGGTGGAAGAACGCCATTCTGTCGCAGCGGAGCAGTTCTGTTCCCAATCGACTTGGTGTCGACACCAGAGCCGTTCACCTCATGCGGAGGATTATTGATGGACTTGGCCCTCGGGGCTGCAGGTCGAGAAGGCGGTGCACTTGGTGCCACAGACACAGGGGATATGCCATTTGGAATGCGTCCTATCTGCGACTGATTCAGGGCTGCGATTCGCTCCTGGATCGACTGGGGTCGTGGTTCTTCTGCCATCGACATGGAGTGACTGGACGTGGTAACGAGAGTAGATGGGTGGTGATGCCGATCATAAGGGAGGCGCTGGACTCAGCGTCAGGGTTAGCGAGTGAGCATAGAAACGAACGCGATAATAAATCGAGGGAGGAAATGAACGTTTGGAACCTTTGGGTATTTATTTGGTCTGTCAAGCGTGGGAGATACTCCTTAACGATAAGCTGAGCCGCATGGATCAGCGAGTGGAACGGGGGCGGGTTCGAGCGAGGCTTAGACCCTCCAAATTTCCCCTGGCGTTGCCCGCTTGCAGGAGTAGCACGTCTGCTGCACGATGCCGTTCGTATCAGCTAATGATAAGAGAATCATCCCAACAGCCCCATCGCAGAAACAAGGAGATTATAGGCGCATAAAGCTCGAACTTTAATGTTCACCCTGTTGGTGATGCTCCAGCGATAATAATAGTGACAGGGACGGCGCCGCACTAAGCGGCTCCTCTCCAGAATCTGAGGGGTTCCGCTAGCTATTAATAATATCGCTAGGCTTTAACAGGAATTAGCAGAGCCTCAATGACACAGCTTATTATTGACAGGTCCCCCACACGCCCATTGGAGATCTATGCTAACGTTCATTTCCAAATCCATGTGTCATATGACCGAGATTACTAGGGTTCTTCGACGTCTGAATGGTAATTGACAGAACAACCTACCCAGGTACGTACAGTAAGTACATCATAGTTGTGAATCGCAAGTCCGCTTCGCCAAATGGGAAAATAAAGCAAGAACATCACAAGAGAACAGATGAAGAGCGATGTCGCACCCTCGACAAAACGAACCAAGTCCGACGCCTCTCAAAGTCTCAATTCCAGAGGGAAGAGAGCTCCACAGCAGAATAATTACATGAAGTAAAGATCAAAGCCGGATGAGTGGGCCAACCCAAGATGACATCCATCATGGTTCGGTTCGGCATGTCACCCGAGCAACTCGTCCAATACGTGTCGAAGAGGAACGCAAAGGTGAGAGAAAAGTGGTAAATCATAACAAGCGTGAATTCATCCAGCGTACATCATCATCATCATCGAGCCATCACCTCAATCATACATGTCCCGTCACTACGTGTCATGCTGCCATTATACATTTTTGTATAGTAACAATGGCTCCCCGATATTCTCGATCTCTGGGATGGTGCATTTCAGATCGAAAGCCTTACTCAGGACGATTTTGAAGATCTGTCGAAGAGTTAGTCAACCAACGTGCCTGAGAATGTTAGAGGACAAGAGACCTGACCTTCTGGACATTGATGCTGTGACTCGTACTGCTGAAGATCAAGCTCGCCTTCATAGCCTTTGCGAATCGCTTGGCCTTGTAGTAATTTAGCAAAATACATCCATACACTCATGGGCAAGCACTCCGACATACCTGGAGGGAGATTTCTTCTTGGTCCTCCCGGGGAAAGTTGACAAACTGATCATATTTGGTGCCAACAAGGAGCGGAATGGCCGTCTTGTTGAACCCGCGACCTTGGCGATACCATTCCTTAATCGAGTTCAGCGTACTCTTCCGCGTCAGATCGAACATGAAGAGGATGGCAACGGCATCATTGCACACGAGGGGGAGCATGTTGACGAATTCTCGCTGCCCACCCAAGTCCCAGATCGAGAATGTGATTTCCGTGTTCCGGATGGAGATGGTCTTTTCCATGAAATTAACGCCTGGCGAATGGTCAGAAACGACACTTGGGCGTCATTGCACGTATTGGAGAAACTCACCTAACGTCTGGATGTAGTCTTCGTCCCAGCTGCCCTCCACGTACTTGACCATCAAGCTCGTCTTTCCAATCTGAGCATCCCCAACCATTCCAACCTTGATGACAACGCTGTTCTTTGTCGGCTGAACCGGCTGTTTTTGGCTCTGCTCCTGATGTGAGTGGGAATATGCATATCGATCTCCTCCGCTAGACAGCCCAGAACTGGGGCGTGAGGCAGGCTGAGACGATTGCGGCTGATAGGTCATTGTGGGAGAGCTGAATCGAGACGACTG
Organism: Rasamsonia byssochlamydoides; assembly: GCF_041956645.1. Taxonomy (NCBI): domain Eukaryota; kingdom Fungi; phylum Ascomycota; class Eurotiomycetes; order Eurotiales; family Trichocomaceae; genus Rasamsonia; species Rasamsonia byssochlamydoides. Next base: position 53,440 of record NW_027192421.1, on the reverse strand, counting down.
GTCATCTTCAGGAGCGAAATAATTCTGAGTTGAGGAGGAGGAATAATCGGTGGAGTGAGAATGGAGATGGCTCTGTTCGCCAGAGGTGTAGCCATTATTGTAAGCCGAAGTGTTGACCAGTGTCTCGTCCGTACCTGACACCTCGTGCTCATTGGAGGTGGTGTGTTGAAGAGGATAAGCATGCTCTTGGTCGTTCTCTATTTGGGACGGAGGGCCCGTCTCCAGAAGCTGGGCCGCGTTCATCTTGGAGTCGCAGGTTATGTATATCACTCTCAGAAGGATCTTCTGCTAAGTCACGGGTATGGCGTTAGCATGCGACGCGGAGGGGCAGTGAGAGCTGGGATGGCAGAAGAGCGCACCGATGTCCACGCCCGGTGTCAGAGAGGAATTTTGGAGGATGTCATAAAATGCAATTGGATCTTCGGATTGATAGTTGATCGCAACAAGGGATAGACTTCGCGTTGCAGATCCGATCAGATGGGAGGAGGGGCTTCGGGCAAGCTGAGCGCGGAGCCAAGCGTCGGGAGCTCCGGGCGCTGGAAAGGTGCCGGTAAGTGAGTGGTGAGTTCAGAGACGGACGATTGATAAACAAATGACAGAAAGGCGGAAAATGAAGAAAAGTCTTCAGCGTATGAAAGAATGACTGACTGAGATAACCGCCGTGGGCTGAGCCCGCCTGGAGTTGGAGCCTCGCACAGCCAGCCATGCGGCCATGAAGCCTAAGGCGACGGCTTGTTCGGCGGGCATCATCGCATCGCGCGGAGACAGACTACGCACTAGTCCTGTTGTGGTTTAGCGCTGCCGGGCCTCGAAAAAAGTTCACGCAGCCCTAATCTATGAATTTTCGAGAGAATTACAGGCGCAGCAGCGCTCGTTTGTTCCCTGCGCGACTGGCTGTGCCAGAGCCTCATCTACGCTTCACGATGTCTAAGCGCACTGCAGACGCCTCCGAAGAGCAATCCGCCGCCCTGAAGGCGGGCGAGCGCCCTGTCTCAGAAGCCCCGCCGGACGAAATGGGGGAGTTCGAGGACGAGTTCGAAGATGAATTTGAAAGCGAGGAGGAGATCTTCGAAGCCGGAGTCGATGGTCGCCCGGATGAAGAGCGGGAAGCTGAAGAGGAAAAGGGTACGTGGCAGCCCTGAAACCGGCGATGCGGTGGGCACCTTTGGCATTCAGCGACATGGTGCAGGTGGTTACTGACTGCGGCATTGATAGACGCGATGGACGTCGACAAGGAAACCTTCATACCTGGCAGGACAAAGCTGGCCCCCGGCGAGACATTAGCCCCCGATCCTTCCACATATGACATGTTGCATACGCTCACCACGCCGTGGCCATGTCTCTCGTTCGACATTGTTCGCGACAACCTGGGTGATAACCGAAAGACCTTCCCGGCCACAGTCTATGCTGTCGCTGGTACTCAGGCGGACGGTCCTCGTTCGAAAGAAAACGAGCTGATGATCCTCAAGCTCAGTAGTCTTGGAAAGATGGAGCGGGAGAACGAGACGGACTCGGAGAGCGACTCAGACTCGGACGACGAATCCGGAGATCCCATTCTGGAATCCAAGTCAATCCCGTTGAACTCGACAACGAATCGCATCCGTGTTCACCAAACTCCTCCTCAATCAGGAGACTATTCGAAACCTCCGCAGACCATAACGGCGACCATGCTGGAAAATTCACAGGTCCTCATCCACGACGTCACCACTCACCTTGCCAGCTTCGACGTACCCGGCACAGTCGTCCCCCCTTCAGCCTCGAAACCCATCTCCACGCTACGAATGCACAAGTCCGAGGGATATGCACTGGACTGGTCGCCATTGCAACCTCTCGGTAAGCTTCTGACTGGCGACAACGACGGATTGATCTACGTGACGACCAGAACAGAGGGCGGCGGATGGGTGACGGACTCTCGACCTTTTGTCGGGCATACGTCCTCCGTCGAGGAGCTGCAGTGGTCTCCGAACGAGCGGAATGTTTTCGCATCGGCCAGCAGTGACGGCAGTGTCAAGGTGTGGGATGTGCGGTCCAAGTCTCGGAAACCGGCGGTGGATGTCAAGATCTCGAATACGGACGTAAATGTCATGAGCTGGTCGAAGCTGACATTCCACCTCTTGGCCACTGGTGCCGACGATGGACAATGGGCTGTTTGGGATCTGCGACACTGGAAACCTAGTGCGTCGTCAGGGTCGGCACAGATCAAGCCGTCTCCGGTCGCGTCGTTCGATTTCCACCGGCAGCCCATTACGAGTATCGAGTGGCACCCAACTGATGACAGCGTCATCGGGGTGGCGTCCGCAGACAATACCGTCACCCTCTGGGATCTGGCTGTTGAGCTTGATGATGAAGAGGGTCGGGATGCCGGGTTGGCCGATATCCCGCCACAACTGCTGTTTGTGCACTATATGGAGTCGGTGAAGGAGTTGCATTGGCAGGCTCAAATGCCTGGTACAGTGATGGCAACGGGAAGCAACGGTTTTGGGTATGTCATGTCATGTTCATGTCCCATTTTCCTTTCCCTCTAGAGTTTGGCTAACGGTTTCTTTTCTTTGAACAGTGTCTTCAAGACCATCAGCGTTTGAAATTGACGACGTCAACTTCATGCCTAGAAATAAACCAACAACAAAAGAAAAAAAAAAGCGTATGCTGACTCGGGATTAGGAAAGGTACCTATGACTTTTCTTTGCACAGGACTCTTATCATCATGATATATCATAAAGCGTTAGTTTGTGACTGTAGATACATTAGTATAGCTCCATACCAAGCTTTTTTTTTTCCCCTGTCGAATGGTGAAACGGTCATCCACGACGTTGGTTGTTTTAGTGATTCCCAATATGTCTGGCTCTATACTCCGGTATGGAGAATGAAACACGAAGCACGCAGCTGCACGCTACTAGTCTACTACATACGTATATTCTCAACGTATATCTATTGCATGAGGCAGACCCAAATCGGTCGAGTTTCACGACCTCATTACGAGATACTGATTCTTGCTCCAACAGATTGTACCTATTTTCAATACTCGAATCTCTTTCCATGGTTATCTCGGACGAGATCACGTGTGCGGGATACCGGCGGCAAGACACCGGACTGCCGTGGCCCGTACCTGTTATCAAATCTCCTATCTATAATTATCTGTGAGCCCGAGTCAATCTCGCCCTTTATCGCCGATGGAGGGGGAGGGGGAGGGGCAGCAGCAGTAGCCACAGCAACCGTGAGTACTCCGTACTGTAATTACATATGTAAATGAGCAATCGCCGTCGTGTCGGAATTATCATTGACGCTCAACAGACGAGTCCAGGCTCCAGACTCGATTCGCCCAACCTTGCTACAGTCCTGTGCTGCAGCCTGGAAGTATGCACTCTGTCCCTATGCATGCAATGCAATAATGTCCTCTGTATTGGTGTGCCCAATGCCCATACAGAGCACAGACTTCCTTGGTGGGGCCACGGCCCATTCGTTCATTTTGCTTGCAGCGGCAGCGGCACGATGGCCCATCGAGCGGATATTCAACCGACCCAGTGCGCATTGCGGAATTGCCATTAGTTCAACTTCTTGCGGATAGTCTGGGACTCTGGGTCGTTAGAGACGGCCCGCAGTAGAGCCTAAGAAGGAAGCTGGTCAGGTCGGGACCCGGGACCTACAGGACGGACTGTACGGACTCTACAGAGTACGGATTACATTACGGAGTACACTGCCCCGGTGGGCCTGCACGGCAATGAAGCAGTGGCTGGCCACGGCGCCTACAGTACAGAGTACTCCGTACCTACACTGCCCAGTTGACTGGTGGTTGGTTGGGAGATTATTCTGCCCCAAACTTGCGATTCATACTGCACATGCATGCATGAACGGCGTGTGGTTAAGTTGAGTTCGGTGCTTGCTTAAAGTTGCTTCTATGCACGCACAAGTTTGAAGGCTCTTTTTCCCGGAGCCGTTGACGTGTCTGGTTGGTGGGAGTGGATCACCGTCACATCCGAGGTGCCGTCGATTGGGTCAGAGGCTGTGCTTGTTTACAAATATACCTCACTGTAGGAGTATGTACATGTACGAAGTACTTAGGTACCTCGTTCAATGGTACTGTACATCGTTAGACTGATAACTATGGCGTAGTTACTCCGTAGGTACTTTCCGGTGAGAACAGCGCGATGATCTAGAGGCCCGCGATAACTTAACATTGAGAGTCAATCGAGTAAATTTCATTACGCTGCAGAAGGCTAGGTTAGGGGATTTGTCTGAGTTTCCAATTTCCATAGATGGCACTGTTCCAAAGTAAATAACCTAGGACTTGTGTCAAGAACTGATTAATAATAATAATGAAGCCAATAATAAGAATAATCAATTTCACCTGCGTCAATTTAGACGAGGCTAACACAGCCGTCTTTATCAAGTACGATAAAGTATCATAATTGAGAAACGAACTAGCAGCAGGTACCCTAAGGTAGAGTGACTCCAACGCTTGTACCTGTACTCCGGATACCTAGGTATGTAGGTCTATGCGCGTAATCAGTCGACATCAGCAGCCGACTGCCATTAATTAGCAGTATCAATTATCGACAATACAGTACAGTACATATTGTGCAAATCGTCAAAGTAAGAAAAAAAAAAGGAAACCATCATAACTATATGTCCTACAGGCAGATATCCTTGACCTACAGATAGAGTTCATAGTTACCATCAAATCTTCAAAGCACGGTCCCCCGCGGGATGTGGCGCGGAGATCTTCGAATCTAACTAAACTACGGACATCCCGTCGCCGTAACAGCAGCCATCTACGAAATACCTATCACTGCCAAATCGCTAATATTCTCTTCTCGCCATTCATGCTGTCTGTACCAGATTAATTGTTCAGGGAGAAGGTGGCTGATACATAGTTCTTGGAGTCCATAATTAACTAGAGTACATACCTAGTACCTACAGGCTACGCAGTTACCCATGTGCTGTGCTGCGCATCGGAAAATTGATCCCACGATCCACCAGTGGCAGTAACCAACAGCTAACTGATTGATCATGCAGATCGAGCCTTGTTATAACCATGGGGCTACTGACGTATGTGTGTCACATATTCACATAGATACAGGGAGCAGTTGCCAGTTCCCTGTACTCTGTACTCCGTACAATTAAAACCAACTAGATTAATAATAATAAAGCAACTTGAAGAAGCTTTATTGACAAAATTAGGTATTAATTTCCCGTAAGGACTCTCTATGGAGACTGCTCCATACGGAGAACACAACTGACAAAATGTCCGCACTAGTTAGTTATACTTAGCTGTGATTTGATTGGTTCACCTTTCTTGTACTGGTCTTCACAGAACATCACATAATAATGCACTAAATAAACTGCCCCTGTTCCTACCCCTGCCCCTGTCCCTGTCCCTGTCTGGTGGTCTGTGAATCTGCGACAGTGCGACGCTTAGGTGGGTGGCTAATAACCAGCCACTAGATAAGTTATTGGGCCTGCGGGCCGGCACGGACCAGCACGGAGTACGGAGTAGTCAGTAGTCACTTGACTTGATTACTCCGTACTTTCCTGCTGGACGGAGTACTGTATTTCTGGAGTATGGAGGGCATGACTCTCAGAATGGATTACTCCGTACTGCTGCCACTGAAATGGAACGAGGTTGGTCCGTTTGCCGGGCGGTAGCTGGGCTATCCCTGTCAGTTGGAATTATTATTATTAGTCCATTGGCCATGACAATCAGACAATGCCGAAGGAAAAAAGAGAGAGAGAGAGAGCTTGGACCTTTGTAGAGAAGTGTGGCGAACTCTCTGATATAACCATGCGTTGCATGGACTGAATAATAACGAAACGAACGGAGAATTTTAATGGAGATTCCAGTCATGCTCTGCAATTTTTTTTCGCATTTTGGAAAGTAACTGAGAAAATCGTTGATATTATTTCTTACGTACCCCGTAATGGTGAATCGCAGCTCTGGGATGCAGCCGAATGCTGGCCTCGGAGCTTGCGGCCTTATGGAACCTGTCATGTGCCACGAGATGGGTGCGTGCACGGGGCGCCTTGCGAACCCGGTCGAGGTCAAAGCGTCGTATCGGAGATAACCCTGGCCACTGCTAATACAGCTAGCTATTGCAGGGTTGCTACCTTGCTATTAATCCTTGCAGCTGTAGAAATTGCCAATGAGAGGCAATTTTTTTTCCTCTTTTTTTTTTTCGTCTTTTTCTGCAAGCCGACTCACACGCAGGGATGATCCTTTCGAGAAATTCTGACAGGGCTGGATCAGTGATCCATGTGCTCCATATCCATGTATGTGCATACATGATTACGGAGCAGAGTGGATAACGAGCCACTGGAAAAACGTGCGGATTTCATTCCGAAGAATGGTCGTACGGATTACCGTCGTTACCGTCGTTACCGTCATTACCGTCATTACCGTCTTGCTGGACTTAAGGCCGTATTGTATTATTACCGTCTCTTTCGGTTGCCCTGAATCGGGCAGGTGAGACCGGCCAATGACAAATCAGCGGATACCTAAGGTATGCGCGATCTGCTCTGCAGAGAGAGCTCGAACTCGAACTTCTTCCGAAGGAATTTATTAATACGAAGTGCCTAAACGCCTATTTGCAGTCAGCAGGACCCTGGTCCAGCTCCATGGCTGGATGATGTCTCATGACCGTTCTCTTTTCCGCAACCCCGGATTTTTTAGTCCCCGTTCCATGGATGGTTTCTAAGCTTCCTGCTACGCTTAAGCAGGATCAGGCGAGTTTTTATCCGTGGATCACCTGCGAGTCCGCCGGCCCACCTGCAACGATCCCGAAGTTTCATCAACACAGGAATTTTCCTGCCTGACTGGGCGGGAGGACGCTGGAGTTCCTTTTGATGAGTTTCCATTTCCGGAGTTCTTCTTTTTGTTCGCGTCGAGCTGATGAAACAGGCACTACGCATTGTTTCAACTCAGATTTCTGATCCAATTCTAGCCTGGGCCGGCCAGAGACGAAGTTTCCTCGTGACGTGTACCACGCATCGATTTCCTCCCCGAGATCAAACCCCAGACTCCAGTCCGAGGATGGAATGCTTTCCGACGCGAAGCCTTTTTCAACAGGGCCATCCGGCCAGCACCTGACCAGCCAACTGGCAACAAAACAACCCTTCCTAATGTCGATCGCCGGAGATGGCTGCTTTCTAGAATTAGCATTTCCTGGGGAATGCTCAGGGGACAACGGATCTGGAGAAGCCAAGGCCGCGTCGGGGGCCCACTTGAGCGTCATTGGGGCCTGGCAGGTTGGGATGTGTGCGGCAGTGCAGTGCGGTAATTTTCATTAATAAGACTCCGAGTTTGGGCTGTTGTCTTGACTCGCGATTGGCTGACCTCGAAGCATCGTTAGAGTTCGCCAGGTCGAACCAATGATCCTAGCGCGGAATTACCGGGGTCTCCATTGGCGGCCTGGAGTCGCTTCCTGGAGCTCCTCCACAAGGTTGGCTTTGGGAGGGACGTGCTGTTTCCACAGAATTGGCGCTTGCGCTGGGCCGATGGGGAGCCAACCGCCACCCGTGACTCCATTGGCATGAAGAGCCGTCGGGACGGAGTACGGAGTAGACTTTGTCAAGGCCAAGGACCTTCTCGCAGCCTCAACATCCACCCAGGAGTCGGGTATCGGGTGCCCCTGGCCATGCTTACGGAGTACCGTGTACTGCTTCGTACCATCTTTCAAGCGATCGTGTACGGAGTACTCCGTACGGATGCGATACACCGTTGGTAGAGTGCAAATCAACTGCAGTGACAGTGGGCTGAAGCATGGGACTGTCTGTCTCAACGGCTTCGTGATTATCTGAGCAATAAACAAGAGAAATATTGAGAGCTGAGATCGTGAAATCGAAGCCACTGAAGGCGTTCGCGAGAAATACAAAGGCTTATATACACCAGCACAGCCCTTATCAACCTCAGATTATTTGCTGTTGATGGCATCATCCCGAACGATAAGGATTCGGACAGCCACCATGAGTTTATTAGCCTACAGATGGTCCATATTCGCAGCTCCTACGCCGCTATCAACTGTACCGTGCCGCATTGAGTATGACCTGATGGGTCTTAATGCTTCATGACATATCATATGGTATGGCCGTCCCGATAAAGCATCCTCGTTGATAAATAACCAGATCTGATCCTGGCTGTAGGCCTGGGTCCTGTCTGAGCCATCAGCACTGTGACAGCTTGCCAGCGCATCTTGCTCCTGTGCTCCGTACAGAGTAAACAGAATTGATCAGAATCAAGGGAATTGACCAAGGTACGACGACGTCACTCGGGTTATTTTGAAACCGATATCGATATTGTGAGCGACGGCGTGGCGGGGCAGATGTCCTCAGGAATTCGACCTGACCGGCAACCGGCGTATCGTCATCCGGTGTATGGATACGTATGGCCGGACCATGCGTGACGGTATGCTTACGCCGTGAATTGGCTTCTTGGCCAGGACGGCGGGTCTTATTCTTCAGCGAGACCAGCCGAGGAGCCTAGGACAATTCGAATCGCACGCTCTCAGCAAGCAGGTACGCCGTTCCGTGGCCCGTGGGCCGGTGGAGCGGCCGTCTTATCTGAGTGGCCCGCCCACTGCCGCAGAGCTCCCTCGCCCACTCTGCCTGGCTCACTAAGTGCTGAAATGCTCCTTAGGCAGTGGCCCAGTGGATAGCCTCGTAACCACCCCCCGGGAGCGTGGCTTCTCCCATTGACGTTGGATTACCCTTCTTGGGCGTAGCGTTGCGGCGGCGGTGGTCGCCGGCGGACGGCTGTCTGGGCGTCCCGTAGAAGTAGCAAGTCACTTGCCGATTAGCGAAACGACGCTGTAATGTACACAGCCAGGGCACGACCATCTCCTGTCAACTGCCACCGTCTGCTTCTCTTTAGAAAAACTCTCCAGACGGTGTGTTCGTCTCTCTGCTTGCTGGCGCAATTGAATTCAAGCACGCAGACTGTGTCTTGTTTTCGTCCCGCGGTACCCCTCGTCGCGCTTTGCTTCGGTGCACGAACCTCCGGGCAACCGGCCTCGAGACAACTGCGCGGTTCCCTGCAAGAGTCGGCGACTGAGACAAGCATATCCCAACCGCTCCCTGAACGAGACAGGATCTGGGTTAGGGTGTCAGTTGATTCCGTCAATTCGATTCTACCGACAACCAGGCCTCCCGGCGTTGGTCCTCTGTTCCAGTGGAAGCTCCCTCAAGCGTCCCGCTCTTTGCAACGTCGAGTTTGGAAAGCGAAAGGCAGCAACGGCCCGCACCCTCTCTGCAACGACCGTTTCATTTTGGCGGATCTGGCATTATTGTACAATTACACAACGACCTTGACTGTGCTGTGGAGGGTGAGAATTCAGTCTCTCGGTGATTACTCGTCCGCTACTCGTTCAGGACGAAGCTGTCATTCACCTAGAAAAGGTCGGTTGTTCACGGGGGGATGAAGCTGGATTTTCTGCGAATTCAATTCCACCGCATTCATTCTCTCCAAAGCACTGTAGAACGTCACACTGATCCGACTTGCATTGCACAGAGTTTATGAATTCGATGATTCTTGACGCAGCTCGTCCTAGTCCCGCCATATTCAGCCGTGGGAACTCTTGTGTGACCCGCTTACGCCACAGCGCTCTTTTCTCATACTGTTCATCCCAATACTCTGTTGCTATTTTTTCGATTCCTCATTCCTCAGCCTTCGTTGTGGTATAGTCAGTGAATTCGGTTGGCTCGACCTTATCTAGAATGCTGGCGGAGACTATGGTGGGACAGGATCCCACGGCCATCTCCCAGGGTGAAGACCTCTCCTCCATCCGTGAAATGCCCGGAGATGTGGCAGGTAAGGCATTCATCATCATCTGAACTGTCCTACCGTTTCCCGCCGTCGATTGAGCTGAGAATCTTTGCAGAGATTCCGTCCCAGGAGGACTCCAAATCGTCCGACTCGAACGGGCCGAATGGATCGTCGAATTCGAATGGGCCTCCGCCCAAGTCGGATAAGCCACGACCCCATGTCTGCACGACCTGTGGCCGGTCATTTGCACGACTCGAGCATCTGAAGCGTCATGAACGGTCTCATACGAAAGAGAAGCCCTTTGAATGCCCGGAATGTGCACGCTGCTTCGCCCGTCGGGATCTTCTCCTCCGGCATCAGCAGAAGCTGCACATGACAGCGACGCCCTCCTCTCGTCCACGGAACGCACGAAGAGAGAGTACGGGGGGAGCGGGAGCTGGGACAAACCGGGTCCGGAAGAACTCCATCGCGGGGACCTCGAGCAGCATGCGACCCCGAGCCAACACGATCAGCCATATCGATGGCAACGCATTGGGAATGATCAATGCTGCCAACGCCCCCGTCTCGAGAGCTGGGCAATCGGGCCATAGCTACCATCCCAGTCTCAGCAATTCGGTGTCTGGAGCTCCGAGTTTTGATGTTCGTGGCTTCAGTTCGGTCCATGCACCGGCGAATCCCTTGCCCAAGATCGAGACCTCGGGACTTCCTGTGGACATGTCTGGAGGGCTGCGCACGGCACCGGTGTTTGGCAGCTTCGGCTCGGACCTGGGTTTCAGTGATTTCTATAGCTCCACCATCAACCCGGCGCAGCTTCATTTCGCAGGCTCCCCTCAAGGCTTTGGCAATGAGACTCCTTCGTCGCCTTTCAGCCAGGTTTTCAGCGGGTTTCCTGCGGTCACAGATCCGATGCTAGAGGACGATGCCAATTTCGACTGGGTCAACGGTTTCGATACCACTGTCCCTCTCGGAAATACCAGCGAGTCGGCCATCGAAGAATCCTCGCCATCGGCCATGAGCACGGGGAGCCAGAGTGGGACCAGTGAAGCGATGCTGGACGGATCAACTCACGTCGCGTCCTCTATCAGCTGGCAGAACCCGTTTTCTTCTTCTCACTCGGCGGCGCAGTCGGCAGCGTTCACGATGGATTTCTCCTCTCCCACTTTTCAAGACCTGAGCATTCCGCCTGACACCGTATCTCCGAAGTCCTTGATGACGCAGAATCAGTTCACGGACCCATTTGCAAACCCTCCACCCGTGACATCAATGAGCCCATCGATGTTAGGAGGACACTCGCAGAGTATGTTTTCATCCTCCATGGTAACCAGCGGAGAATCTCCTAATCCTTTCAACGTACCTTTCGCAAGTAGTCCCCTTCGAAATTCCTTTCCCTCGGGCTCTCCAGACACCTTCACAGACTCAACTCGACAGTCTCTACTAGCTGGCATGTCGCAGCCCAATGGAGCGCACCGCCGGAATTACTCTCAGCCCAGCAACGGAACCATGTATAGTCGCGATCTCCTGTCCCGCCCAACTGGCTTTACCAGTTCGTACCTATTGCCCAGCACTTTTGACCTCCAGCGTTATATCTCGGCGTACATCAATTATTTCCATCCGCATCTTCCGTTCTTGCACATTCCCACCCTCGATTTCCAATCTCCCGAATACACCAACAACCTGCGTACTCCAAGTGGACATCTCAACCTGAGTCCAACCGGCCTCGCCGCCGGCGGCGGTTGTCTGATCCTGTCGATGGCCGCCATTGGTGCCTTGTATGAATTCGATACAGCTGTGTCAAAGGATCTGTTCGAATCGGCCAAGAAGATGATTCAGCTATACCTGGAGGAGAGGCGGAAGGCCGACATGTCCGCAGCTCTCAGTCGGACTAATGCCGGGCGTGATAATTCCGTCCACAACACTCCTTTGTGGTTGGTCCAGGCAATGTTGCTGAATGTCATCTATGGCCATACCTGCGGTGACAAGACGGCAGCCGATATCGCAAGTACCCACTGCGCTGCGCTTGTCAGCTTGGCGAGGGCGGCCGAATTGACCCATCACGTCGACCCAGAAAATCTGCCACAAGACTATCTCAACAGCAGACACGGGCAAACTGACGCCCAGGGGGAAAGTGCCAGCTCCGACAATGCCAAAGCACGGTCGGCGGGCATACCGAAGGAGCGGAAGGACTGGTTAGACTGGAAGATTGTTGAAGAACGGAAGCGGACCCTCTATGCCATTTTCACTCTTTCCAGTACCCTGGTTTCAGCTTACAACCACGCGCCAGCCCTTACGAATTCGGAGATCAAACTCGATCTACCGTGTGAAGAGGATCTTTGGGCCGCCGAATCTCCGCAGGCGTGGAAGAAGATGGGCGGAGCGCAAGCTGGGAAGAAGGGGATTCCGTTTTCTTCGGCTCTGACCACACTTCTGACTGCAAGCCAGCGCCAGCAGTTCCGTTCTCAGTCCAGCCACTCGTTCGGGTCCATGGTCGCGGCAGAAGATCTGCCCCAAAGTGATCTGAAACCCAGTACGTTCGGCTGTCTGGTGCTGATCCACGCGATTCATAACTACATCTGGGAAACGCGTCAGAGACATATGGGCCGTCAATGGACTGCTCAGGAGACTGATGCCCTGCAAGCACACATTGAGCCGGCGTTGAGAGCGTGGCAGGCAGCCTGGGCTAGCAATCCTCTGCACAGCTTAGAGCGGCCGAATCCTTTTGGCGCGGGGCCACTCTCAGCTGACAGCATACCTCTCCTTGATCTGGCTTACGTCAGGTTGTTCGTCAATCTTGGTCGGTCTAAGGAGGCCTTTTGGCATCGGGATTGGAACCTCATGTCCAATGAACTGGCGCGCGGAGCGGAAGTCATCCAACATGCAGATGACTCTGGCGCTGATGGTGCGGACTCTGTGAACGATATGTCCAATCGAAGAGACTCGATAGCAGATCTCGGAGTGGGAGACCTCAACATATCCACACCCACCCAAGAGCAACCTCTGCCCGATATGTCACCCATGTACCGGCCCGGCCAGTCGAAACGAGAGAAACTCTTGCGCAAGGCTGCCTTCTATGCGGCTGATTCGATGTGCATGTCGGATCGGTTGGGCAATACATTCGCCGAATTCACGTCTCGGGAATTGCCCCTTCAATGCGCACTGTGTGCGTTTGACTGCGCTCAGGTCCTTGCGGAGTGGGTGACAACGGTCCAGGAACGGGTTGGTCCCTACCTGGGTGTGCTAGGCCGGGATGAAGTTGATCTGACCCAGGTTCCTGGAATCATGCTTTTGGAGGATGAGGACTGCAAGCTTATCGATAAGATCAAAGAGATTCTGGGTAGTATTGAGGCAAAGATGCAACGCGAGGCCCAGAATGCGGGTTCGGCTGCCGCGATTAATGCTTTGCAGCGCCTTCCCAGCGTGGTTGAGGGTGGTTATGGCAGCAAAATCTTAATGACCACGGCCTATTTGCTCGACAGGGCTGCGGTCTGGCCAGGTGGGATAAACCGTTTTCTACTTGACGTTTCAATCAATTTGCTAACTATTGTCTCAGTGACCAAACTTATGGCTCACTCCCTCGAAGCTCAGGCGATGCGGATGAAAGAACGTGCGGAAAACTCGGTCATGATGAACTAACGTAACGAAACCATCAATTAATGTTCGATTTCGGTTGCAACCGCATTGCACTGGTGGTGTAGTGTCCTTGTTCGGAATTTGATATCTTCACTGAATGAAGCTCGCCAACGATACCCCGACTGATACCCATAGACAAATGATGCCAGATTTTTCGTCATGTGGTTGCAACTGGAGCATTGAGGTTTTCCTTTCGTGGGAATATCACATACGATCATTCTGGATTTCATGGGATTTTCTGTGTACAAATGTTGTATCTTTTTTCATTTACTTGATTGATTTAATTTTTGGGGTGCAAAAATTCTCTATCATGTACTTTTTATTCTGTACATGGATCTATATTTCTGTACATGCTGTCATGTCACGAAGTTACGCTTTCGAGTTTTGAGTTTCAATGGAATTCGGCGGGCAGACATGGATCAAGGGATGCCAGGGACGCCGGGGACGCCAGGAAGGGTAACAAGGAGCGGAAAATAATCAAGTGTATCGTGTTGGCTTTATGATAGCGGTTTATGAGCTGCTAGATGACAGTAAACTCAAATTTATGAATATATCAGGATTGACGAAAGAAAGAAAAAAAACCCAGACATCTTACTCGAATACTCCTAGGAGCTTGACAATCCCACGTAAGAGGGGAAGGAACATCCTGTCGTCTTGTCAGGTCTCAGGTGTGATAATCCTCATTCCTACCTACGGAGTAAGTACTACAGGACCAGTTACTCAATCGTTATCATATCATCATAACATTTTATTTCCATTTTTTTTTCCACCATATTTCCAAATTTAGTCATATACCCTATTGGATACGTATATACATACATACATACATACAACGCCATATTTTCAAATTCTATCCCGTCAGGAAACAGAAAAAAAAAAAGGAACAAGGGAAGAGAGAGGGAAAAAAATACATTTGAAATCTTGTTAAGTAGTTATTCTTTTTTTTTATTTACACTACACAATCAACCTCTCAAACGAGTACTTCCCCACCGCTTTCCGTCGAAGATAGCCGATTTCTCGACTGCTTCGTGTCTTGACTTCGCCGGTTGAGGGCTTCACTTTTGTGCGGCTTACGACGACGTCGGCACCGCTGCCGCTGCCGGTGCCGCTGATGTCGACGCTGCTTCTTAGGCCTGCCTTGAGGGAGAGCGGTAGCATCTTGCCGCCTCCGGTCAGGTCGCCGTATCCGCCGTCTTCGGGGATGGCGAAGGTTAGGAGTTCGGCACCGTTGAGCTTCTCGCGCTTGACGCGGGGGAGTTCCACTGCTGCTGTCGCAGCGGTGTCGTGGCGATGATCCACGGCCGTCGACGTCGATGTCGATGCTTCGGCAGCGTTGGCAGGGGGAACGACCGTGCTGGCGTACCGGATGAACTCGCGCAGGATGCCCTTAATATATGTCGCCTCCTCGACGCCGGCCAGTGCGGCCGATATCTCGGATTTCATGTGCGCGATCACGTCCGCTTCGTTCGCGGCCGACCCTGCGAAGCCCACGGCGGAGATCCAACCGGACGGGCCGATGGCGTCCACACTGGCGTTCAGCAAGTCGGTGATCGCGTTCAGCGACAAAGGAGGCGCCGCCTTGATAGCATCGATTGGAACAGGCGGTTCCTCGGTGAATCGCGACGTGTAGCCGCCGGTGGCGAGCGAGACGCGGAGGTGGTGGATGACGGAGAGGGTGTCTGTGTTGGACAGTGTCGACCGGAAGGCTGCAACCACGTTGGAAAGGGGATGCTTGTGCAGTTGGGTGAGAGTCAGGTTCAGCCCGATGAAGGCATCCTCCAAGGAAGCTTCCGCGGAGGCGGAAGACTCGGCTGGAGGAGCTGTAGCTGTGACTTCTTTACCCGAATCGGGATCAATTTCCATATCGCCATGCGCAGTGTTTGTAATGGTCATGGCTGCTGGCTCATCGAGAGCAGCAGAACGCGCCCGTGCCACGTCGAGGAAGATCTTCAACGCGTGCGTCAGTTCCTCCGCATCGAGCATCTTAGGCCCTTTGAGAAGAAGGGTGAGTAGCTTCAAAGATGGGTCAAAGCGAGCGAGAGCCCGTACAAGGGCGCCACTGCGGAGAGGCGGTAATGTATGGGGTTTTGCGGCGCGACGAAGAGCAAGGTCGATATTATTCGTGGACAGAGAGCCGGAGTTTATCAACCATTCGCAAGTATCTTTGGGCCAGAAGAGGATCGCAAGGTTCGTCGATGGTCCCGCTAGATCGCTGCTCTCCCCGTTCTGCACGGCAAAAATTTTGGACAAAACAAACAGTATTTTCTCAGGATTAACAAATTCCCCATTAGCAGGCAGAGCATTGCCCTTATCAGATGAGCCGAAGTACGACTTGACCGCGTTATCAAATGCAACTGCATCTGTGGACTTCGCAGCGGATTCTAAGTCCTTTCTGAGACGGTTCCATCGATCCACATCTTCCTGAGTGACAAGGCCTAGAGAGGCCATATGCTCATCCCGATGCTTACTATCCGCTGAAACGTCCCATGACGCGGCAGAAGATCCAATACCACGTCCAATCGCATCAATGAGGAGGCCATCCCTCTGGCGTTTGAGAGAAGGACCGTGAGTCGTGTGCAGGGAGCTCAAGTCAAAGGCAAGCAGCGCATTGCCCTTGGTAGCCAATGCGATACCCAGCTTTGCAAAGTAGCCCACAAAGATCGTCGACGCTTTGTGATCGACATCCTTTGAAGAGCTGTTGGATAGTATGTCTCGAACGGCAATGCTGCGCTGGATGGAACAGTATTGCGTGTCGTACAAAGCGACAACTGATTTCCCAGCACCGATCACGGAATGAGGAGAGATGCGCATGACCGAGGAAAATTGCTCATCATCTAACAGGAACTGTAATGTTACACTGGGTGAGTACTGAGAAAGATCGAAGTTGATAAACCCCCGTTTAAATGACAAACTTAGCCCCGCGGATCCGGAATGAAAATTCCATTGTAGATCCTCCCGATCAAGGTCTTCTTGACCAGCCAGGTGAGGCAGATGGACAGTATGAAGATGCCGTAACTTTTGGGCTTCATCCAGACCAAACCCATCCGAGCGAACCTGAGCGGGGACCGAGAAAATTTGAATCATGACGTCTGACAAAGAGATTCGCTGGGAGGCGGCTGGATGCGAAACCAGCAATAGCACAGAGGGTTTCTCAACGGTGGGACCACTAAAATCGCTAATCGCCAGCGCAGCAAGATCGGGCCTCCTTTTGAAAAGAGATTTTTGGACATCATCAAACTCCAGAAGAAAACTCGCGGAGATTTCGTAGCCAGTTGAAGAAAGGCTGGCAATCTCGCTGTGATGGATACTCCATCTTTGAGTTTTCAGGTCTGGAGAAAGTCTGCGCACGCGGCCATCCTTGTGCACACTCAAAAGATCAAAAGGTTCATCCACACTCTCATCGACGGAGCCTCTTGGAACGATTCCGACAAAAATGGTCGGGCTATTCGAATCTTTCAGCGAGAACGAGGAAGAGGTGATGACGGGTGCGGTAGTCGCAGTAGCCGAAGTCTCCTCGAAGAACCCTTTGATCTGCTGCTCCGGCCGCTCAACTGCGCAGTATGTCTGTCGCCTCACGGCTGAAGTCGACGCGACCTTGCGACGCACGGAGCATGGGCGACAGGAAAATGATGATTGCGGTGGAATGGTATAAGAGGTTACAAGCTTTGGAGATTGGACCTAAAATCAATCGTTCAGCGAAAATTCCCCATAAACAGCAGATAGACTCCGTACATTGTAGATATTCACTGCTTCTCCATCAATTGCTACCGCCACCTCGTATCTCTTTCTTTTCTTGGATTCGGCGAGGCTGAAGACGTCCCCGATCTGCGTCTTTCCTGTCAAACTCTGCAGTGGACGGGGTAATTGAGCCAGCACAGAGGGTGGTTGTAGATCCATGGCTTCGCAGGTCAATCTGAGATCGACTGAAAGCGAAGTGCCTTTCGTTCTGTGAAGCTCTGGCACCGTGCTGGGCCCCGCAGCTTTTTTACTTCCTTTCGTGGAGAAATCTTTCATGAATGAGAACGGCTCCAAAAAATCTTCGGCGTTATGTTGTGCCGATCTCCGGTCCCGTACCAAGCAAGCGGTATCACCCAACACGCTAACTAAATCCAGTATGGCGTGTCTAATGACGTTCCCCTTCTGGGTGAGGCAAGTCGCGGTTGAACGCGCCTGCGCTTGCTTCGCGTTCTCCAGTGAGATCCTAGGATATTCTTGTTACATTGCCTTCTTTATTGAACTCCCTATATATTCAATCCTTCCCTGGCACTGAGCGGCTCATTGTCTACATGGTGGCCCCTTCACCGTGCCAACCCCTATTAATATTTTCGTCAGCCTGTACGGCACGGGGCAATGAGCATACACCTGGTCTATGGCTTCTGTCGTGGTGAATAGGGTCATGGGCCAAGGAGAACAGCAGACACTCCTTCCCTTTTTTGGACAATGTCAGATTTTCCTATGGCTCTTATTTCAAGCTGGCTAATTTATGACAGATCCCCGCCGTACGAATAGAAACGTATCCCAGGCTTCCAGTTCGTGTCGGCCTAGTTCAGATCAGGATGAGACTACGGCAAATAATGCTTCCAGGAAAAGCATAGAGCCTCCTCCTGTTCAGTCAGGCTCTCAGGACACATCTGCTGTACAAGCACCTTTCAATTGCCAACATGCGCCAGCTCAGAGTCCAGAAACACCACAGGACGCTTCTCTGGAAGAGGATCCTAACTCCAGTCGAAGGAAGAGGCTGAGGACTTCGGCACCATGGGAATCAGATAACGGCAGTGACGACCAGGCCCGGCCTGTCCATGCAACTCCCAGTTGCGATGTTTCCCAAGACCGGAACGTGGAGACCTTCCGTCACGATCGAGAAGTTCAATCTCCACGTAGGGATATCTCGAGCGGCATAGATGATACTTTTGATGGTAGTGGTGATGGTGAAGGACATGTTTCTCAAAAAACCCCAGCTGAAAGTACAGGCGGAACGGTGAATTCAGCAAATGCGCTGCCAGAACCTGCGGTTGCCGCCTTACCCAGCCCAGAGTCACAGGGCTCAGCACAAAACTCTTCAGCGCCCAACTCATTGGGCTCAACAGAAGCTGCGGATTCCCATCCACCAAGTACAGAGAAAAAGTCTCCCCCGAGGAAAATCTTGAAACTCAATCCCAATGGCAAGCTATTAAGTTCGCCTCCTTCCGCCCGGTTCGAAGACAAAACGCAGAATAAGCCCCAGAATAAACGCAAAACTGCCGCCAAGAGAAGCAAGGACACTAGAGTTGTTATCATAAAATATGGTGGTGGAGCAGTGTCGAAAGAGGACCTTGGGAAAATGGTCGACGATATTATCCATGGAAGGCGAAGGCATACCCCTCCTCGCCGTCAAGATGTCCCCAGTACCACTTCAGGACCACCAAAACCTACTCATCCATTCTTTTTGAAGAATGCTGGCCGGAAACCGGAGAAGTCGGCTCCGGTTACCAATACCAGCTCAATTCCAGCGACGGCGAGTTCTAAGAAAGCTAACGAGGCAAATGAGAAGTCGACGTCATCTAGCGATAGGCGAGAGATCGTCTCGCAAACAGGAAATGCTGTTCAATTTCCAAGGTCTCGATTTCCAAAATATCCTGATCCAGTTGCGCCTCTTTGGCCACCGCGGGATATGGTCCACGTGAGAGGTGTTGAAGTTAGGCCATTTCGTGATGCTCCGGGGTCTATCCTCCCCGGTCCAAGGAAAGATAAAGGCTCCGTGGTGGGCGTTAGCGACTCGGAGAATGTTCTCTTGGCTGAGCTGCGCAACGCTGACTCTGAGACTCTGAATCCACCTGCGACTACAGATGCCGAGGTTTTGCGGATCCCAAAGAGACATGTCGCTAGTGGTTCGGTGTTGCAAAATGGCATAAACAGCCAGCTATCACATCATACCGTTGGCGAGCCGGGATCTACACCCAGAACGGCACGTTCAGGTATCCCTGCGAAACAAAGCAGGCGTCATCCAGCTGTTGTTAAACTTCATTCCTCGATACCTTCAACTATGAGCGCCTTCGATACCGGAGTTTTTGATTCCATCCAGTGGACCCAGAAATATGCTCCCACTTGTGCGGAAGAAGTTCTTCAAGTGGGACCCGAAGCCGTCATGCTACGAGACTGGTTGAAGAATCTGATGGTCTCTGCTGTCGATACCGGTAGGCCAAGTAAAGACAAACAGAACAAGAAGCGATCGGAAAGCAGCAAACGAGCGAAACGGCGCAAGGCATCCGACAAGTTGGACGGCTTTATCGTCTCAAGTGGCGACGAGGCGTCTGAGATGGACGAGCTCTCTGACCCCGACGAAGATGAACTGGCCGGTGATGTGACAGTCCCGTTGAGGAGGACCGTTGTCCGGGTTGGGGATTTGGGGACTAGGTCGAAAGGGGGAGACGACAAAGGGCGCATGGCGAATGCAGTGTTGATTAGCGGACCGTCAGGCTGTGGTAAAACAGCTTCTGTGTATGCCGTGGCAAAGGAACTTGATTTTGAGGTATTCGAAATCAACTCTGGAACTCGTCGGAGTGCAAAAGACATACTTGAGCGAGTTGGAGACATGACTCAAAATCACCTCGTCCATAATCTCGACAACAGCAAGGCCGGGACTGGAGACGACTCCAATCAAGATGTCCAGCCTCAGGACCTTGGTCCCACTGATGCCAAACAGACGACAATGAATAGCTTTTTCAAGTCGGCTCCGAGAGATACTTCCAATCAACATACGCAGAAGAGAGATAAGAAAAAGGACAAGCAACTGGAGAAGACTGTTTCCTCGACGCCTTCTCGTCATCAAAAGCAGTCATTGATACTGCTGGAAGAGGCTGACATTCTGTTTGAAGAAGACAAACAGTTCTGGACCGGAGTCTTGACTTTAATCAGCCAATCCAAGCGTCCCATCATCATAACATGCAACAATGAGGACCTCATACCACTTCAGGATCTCTCTCTCCATGCCATCCTACGATATCGGCCCCCTACCCATGATCTTGCTGTAGACTACTTGCTCCTAGTTGCCGCGAGTGAAGGGCACATGCTGGAACGCGAAGCTATTAGTGACCTCTATACTGCTTCGAATCAGGATCTCCGGAAATCACTAATGGAGCTCAACTTCTGGTGTCAGATGGCCGTGGGCAGCGAAAAATCGGGGCTTGATTGGATGATTGATAGATGGCCCCAAGGCTCGGACCTAGACGTGCATGGTGATCGGCTGAGGGTGATAAGTCTGAATACGTATCAACGCTTTATGGGATGGTTCAACCGTGATATGCTTATGAGCAAGAATGACCTCGCCCGAGAAACGGAGCTACTGCTTGAGTGTTTGAATTGGTGGCAGCTCGACTTTCAAGACATGCCAAACGTGGAAGGATCAAAGTTTCTGGCGTCGGACAACTGTCGCATATCACCTGGCAAACAGGACGCCAAATCATCCTCTTTCGATTTGGTGCAGAAAGTATCAGGACTTGCCGATAGCCAAAGTGTTCTTGATGTTCTCTCCCGCGGCTGGTCATTGAAACAGGAAGAGGTAAGTTGGAAGAAATGTGTACGGTCCGCATGATTCATACTAACTGGCATAGGATGAGCTCGACACGTCCGTTACTGATTTGCCGGAAAAACAAAGATCAAACTATGTGGAAGGCTACCCCTTGCTATACGCAGACTGCAAGCCAGACTATACCGGGCTGTCCGCTAGTATTGGGTCGACTGCTGGCGTGTTGATCAGCCATTTAATCTGGGGTGATCGTCAAGCAGACAGCGAACGCCTTGCTGCGGAACGCGTACTGGAAAAGGCTGCTAAGTCAAAGATTCCCGGCTTCTCTGGGCGAGACTTCCTCACAGCATTTGAACCCATCATGCGTGCGGATTATGTATTTCCTCCCCCTACCGGTCGCACCGCACCTTCTTTCGAGAACGGAACCGCGGTGATAGCTGAAGACCTTGCACCATATATTCGAGCGATCATGGCCTTCGACCTTCGTCTGGAGCGGTATCGACTCGAGCTGAGTGGTCTGATGTCGCAAGGTTCCAGCGGGAAGAGGAAAGCCCGGACAACAAAAGCGAGTCGGGCAGCTCTCGAAGGCGGTGATAAGGCGAATACGCGGAGAGAACGATGGTTCCCCCGTGATGCCAATCCGTCTCGTATCCTTGCAACTGGGTCCAAGGAGTGGCAGGATGTTCTCGTCCAATGTAGATACTTTGACGTTCCATCCATACGGCAAGAAAGGAGAGGATCAAGCCACAGTGTTTCTGAGAGTTCTGGCGATGGAGGATTTTAAGCATTTTACAGAAGACTTTGCATGTTTGGGCTATGTAGTTACAGATGGCAGATAGAGGGCAGCTATCAATCCAGGGATAGTGATCAGAATGAGGTCGCCAAGTCTAACGCCTAACTTGGTAGGTTCGCGGGAGCTTCTTTAGCGGGAGAGGCAGGAGAGGCTTCGGCGCCCAGTGGCTGGCGGCTGGAGATCTACTCCGACCAAATCTTCATTCACATAATTTCAGTATAATAATAATAACAAATAGTCGGGAGGAAATTTAGGAAATAAACAAACTGTTTGATGATTATCAAAATAGGCAAGTTATCTATCAGGTCTGGATTAGCTGTCAGCCCGTACCAAGGTGCCCAACTCCTGCAGCGGCCCTCCCGGAAGTTCGGATGGCCCACCCAGCCCTAAGGATGCGGCATGCGTGTCACTGTGATTCATGGCGGCACGGTGCATATGTTGGTGCTCTGTGCAGGCTGCTGCACAAGGAAGGAAGTTGGTTCTCTTAGGGAACTGTACCTAGGCTTTTCTTTTTTTTAATTCAGTTACTTTGTACTTAGGTTCTTAGGCACTGGTTGTATATACCTGCTGAACCGTCTTTTCACTTGACGATCAATGGCATCGCCATTAACACGTTCTTGATCTGGTTGGGTTCCAGATCAATCCCTGCTGCTCCTGCGATGCTACACTCGTCGGTGATTGGCAGGCGGGCTGTGATAGAAGTCCGAACGGCGCTGTGACGAGCAACAAGCGCCGAGCTGTGGCCCCCGCGGCATCGAGCAATCATCGATCGTCTCGTTCTGTCGACGCTTTGCCTGGAGGACGGTGCCGCCGAGTCATCGGTTGGGATTGGGTGATGACTGACCTGCCTACTGTATGTCCTGCTGTGCAGTGCGAAATGCACGCACGCAGGCAGCTAAGCAGCTTCCTGAGCTTCCTGAGCGGGGAAACGGCTGGTTCTTTCTTAGTTCCGTAATATTCCTCCTCCCCTTTCAGTCTGTCTTTTTTCTATGTGTCTTCTTTGCTGCAGTCCTCTTGGATAATTGTTCATTTCGACACTTTGGCCGTGGCCTTTTGACCCATTACTTCCAATCGTATTGACTGTATGATATTTATAGTGCATCATCATCTCACAAGAAATAAATCGCTGTCTATCGCATACAGACTTTGCAGCTACTTTGATGGCGGACGTCCACCGCTCTGCCTCCATGTTTCAGCATGAGTCGCCAGCCACGGTTGGACACTTCCCATGTGCCACAACAGAGGTACTCATATGTCGAAACTCCCATTGAAATGAGCCTACCGGGCTCTCAAAGTCGAGGTCCGGGTGCGCAATTACCATCGGTTGCCGATGCCGATACCAAGGTCAATGCAAATATCAACCCTCCTCCACCAGCAGAAACACCGCAGCCGGCCTCCAATCTGGCCAGTGAGAAGAGGGAGCTAGAGCAAGCTCGTCAGATGCGTCTTCAGGAGGAGCAAGCCATCTCACCCGGCAATAAAGGTCCACTTGTGCATCCGGCGCTCTTCGCCCCCTATGCAGACGACATCGAGGAACAGAGTCAACGGCCAGCTCCCCAGACGTCACCACAGTCGCCATGTCGTTCCCCTCCACATTCCCCCGGACCTCTCCCGATCAAGCATCCACGGCCGCCCCCGATCCAACCGGGATTGATTGCGCCAGACGCGAATCCCCTGCAGACACCTCGTTCGCCACCGGCCGCAAAGGGTGCGTTTCGACCGATTGTTGCTCGCGATGCAACGGGGTCGGACGAGGCCCACCCGAACCATCTTCCGGGCCAGATCTCTCATCCTGAGCAAGAGATTAAGGGTGGTACCTGGAGCACCAGCTTTGGTGAGTGCTCGGATATAGGAACGTGTTGTCTGGGAATCTGGTGTCCTTGCATTCTCTATGGCAGGACGCAGTATCGCCTGTCCAGAAAGTCGAGACGAGAGGATCCAACCAACCTCTTGGGCTTTGAAGCTTGTAATGGGTCGTGCACCGCAATGGCCCTTCTTTGTGGATGTCAATGCATTCTCGCGGCGATTCAGCACACTCGAACGAGGAAAACCTATGAGATCGAAGGCGATATCTGTACGGATTACGTCCGAGCGTCATGTTGCATCTGCTGTACTCTCATCCAGGATGATCGGGAGATCAGAAAGCGCGAAGAGGCTCGGGCGTACTCTGCCCAGGTTAGTGGAACGGCTCTGATCGCTCCCTATATCCCACCAGGGCCGATGCAATATCCGCCGCCACCGAAATAAAAAAAAAGATTCAGCAGTCCTCATGCGGAAAATAAATCGCAAGCTGCTGCATCGTCAAATACATTCAACAACTGAATACCTCCTCCGATCCCCACAGCGACAGTTCTAAGGATTTCTCAGAATGTGCAGGCCCCATCAGATATTGGAAATGTGATTCTCGTAGTAAATATGATACCCCTCCAGCGCGAACTTGTATATACTGTGATGTATATGGCTTCTTTCTCATCCAATCTTTTTGAACTATATATACCTCGATCTGTTTCAATCTTGGTCCTTTCCTTGATTTTATTCTCTTTCCGTTTTACTTCTCATCTACGAGATATTACAGGGTCAGAAAGTGTATTCTATGCAAACAGTCTCTTTCTACCCCGGCATTTTTCTTTTCTTTTTTCCTTTTCCATTTCCCGGTGCGGGTGGTGCCTGTTTTCTATGTTGTTTTTTTTTTCCTTTCTAACCTCTATTGAGTTGTTTACTCATTACGAGATCAGTTGCAAGACCAAAGCAGGTAGGTAAATTGGGCTGGCATCAATTTGCTTGAATGAAATGTATACATAGTTCAGTATGTGCTCAACACAGGTACCGATAAGTGGCAGTACTGTCCATACAGAGACAGGAGAACAATCGAGGTCTCCATTTTCTTTCAAAGGATTTTGAGTCGGAATTCATATGGCATTCCATTCACATATCTATCGTACTTAATTCCTTCTGTAGCATGGATGGTGGTCAATGCCATATTAAAATCTTCTGTACACTCCTAGAAGGACAGTAGATTGTTCCGTCCACGCCTAATAGTGTTATCACTGCACAACTAATAATCTTGGCAGAGGTCAAAAAAAAAAGAAACCAACTTGGTTAACAGCTGATTATCAAGCGCAACAAGAAATGCCTGCAGCACTCAGTCGAGTCTAATTTCTAATTTAAGTGGCGGGATCATCCCTTCTTGGTGTCCCGCGTCCGCCTGGAGACTCGAGTTCCAATGATCCTGCCTCCTGCGCTGCTCCACACTTTCATCTGTACCACTCTGTCGCAACCTCACCTCTATTCAGTTCAGTTCCTTACTCCCTTCTTCTTATATATATTATATACGTATATATATAGTTAGCTACCCTCGTCTCAGTAAATTCCCCGACAACTCAACGAATCTATCAGCCCCTGAACACTTCAGCGACTCGAACTGTTGACTTCCGAAACGCGACCCCCTTGTCCTCCGTTTCCACGTTGCTCGATTCATCATCATTGATCGATTGAATCGAATCGATCGATTGATCCCTTTTCACTTTGCGACCAGTCGAGCACTAGGTGCATTTCTCACCCCGTCTCCGAATACCTACTAGACCGTCCGATCGAATCGACCATGTCAGCGTCAGTGACCTGACCCTGGTCCCGGACATCACCGCGCGAATTCCAATCCAGATGCAAGCTGCTTGGTGCGAGGACAGGTCTCCTCGCTCTTGATCGCTCGCTGGAATCATGGGCGATGCTGCGCGGAGGCTCGCTCGTCGCCAGATATGGGCCCGGCCCACGACGACTCACACCTCGACGGTTGACCCGACCTGCACTCCGTTCTTGCTCCCTAGTAATGGTAGGCGGCTCTATCTAGTATCCATCATTCTCTCTATCCTGCAATTGGTTCCTGAATTCATTGGCTGCGGTTAACACTACTCTCATACCCTTTGCTGACGGCAGTGGGAAACATTTGCAGGCGTCCTCAACCTCAATCGCACATACTCCATCACCTTGACCGAAAATGTCGTCTACCAACCGGCATGTACCGGCGCAGTTGACTCCAGTCAGGGTGACCCGTCCGCGGTCATCGACTCGAAGGATCCCTTCTATTCTTCGACCTCCCCGCAACTTTACGCCATTGGCTGCATGACCGTGGTCAGTTACGTCCTGGTCATTATCCTACTCATTACCCCACGAACCTTTTACATTGGCGGTCCCGGAGGTGGCGGCAACTTCTTGGGTCGACATGGCGGCTCCTACAGTGGAAGCTCGTCCGTAGTCGGGGTGGGTGGCCGGCCATGGCTGCAGAAAGTGGCGGCGTTGTCGGTCGCTGTGTCGCTGACGATCGCGACGGTGGACTCGTTCAGGGTCGCGGAGCAGCAGTACAATTATGGGTATATGGATGCCACGGCGCTGACCAACGAGGTCCTCGATGGGACCGAGATCCGCATCGTCCGGGTCATTTCCAGCACTTTCCTCTGGTTAGCCCAGGTCCAGACGCTGATACGACTGTTCCCCCGACATAAGGAGAAAGTGATGATCAAGTGGGCCGGGTTCGCGCTGATTGTCCTCGACACCATCTTTGCCATTTTGGATAATTTCGTCGCTCATGGGTCCAGCACCCATCCGCGTCTTTTCGACGACGCCATCCCGGCCCTGTCTTATCTGTTCGAACTGGCTCTCAACCTGCTCTACGCAGCCTGGGTTATCTTCTATTCCTTGTCCAAACACCGGTTTGCGTTCTTCCATCCGAAAATGCGGAATATATGCCTGGTGGCTCTCCTCTCTCTTGTTGCGGTATTCATTCCCGTGGTCTTCTTCGTCATGGACATTTCTCAACCGGACGTCGCTGGCTGGGGTGAGTATATCCGGTGGGTAGGCTCTGCCGCTGCCAGTGTCGTTGTCTGGGAATGGGTGGAAAGAATCGAAGCATTGGAGCGAGACGAGAGGAAGGATGGCATCCTGGGGCGCGAGATCTTTGACGGCGATGAGATGCTCGAAATCACCCCCTCGGAAGAGATAGACTGGCCTCGTCAATCGGGTGGTCATGGTAATGATTGCGGGCGAGGAACGGGTGCTTGTTCTTCTTCTCCTGCCTGGGGAGGCCTGAGCCACCGGCCCTTGCGACGGACTCGTGTTGGCTTCCAACGCAACAGTCGTGCTCGACGGGATGTTCCAGGTTCAACGGACCATGAAAATGTCGGCTCGATCGAACTTCATCGGACGGGACCCGCTCACCCGACGCCGCCGCCCGCAGCTCTCACGCCTGTCAGTCGGGCTGACACAACGAGTGCAGCTAGCACGGTGTACTATGTCCGTTATCATCCCGTCACGAGTCCAACGCCTCCAGTCCAGACAGCCTCGGCGCCTCCAGAGGAGGGTCACTACCAACCCAAGGAAGCTGCTGCGACGACTGAGCACCAGTCTTCGAGCAATTCCAGCAACAATCTCGAGATGGGCCGAAATGAAGGTCCTTGGGCGACTGTGCCCCTGGTCCAGGATGCCCGGTGGTTCTCGATCGCCAATCTCTTCAGGAGACGACGCACTTCTCCACCACAAGAGGTTGCGACCGCCCAGGAGCAAGAGCACTCCGAGGCAGCCGAGGTAGACGGCCTCGATGAGAAGCATACTGGGTCCTGGCACCTCCGTTCCCGGATGAACCAAGTGCTGTCTCTCCACCGCTCTAAGAGCCCGCAGGAGTCCGACGGTCGCGGAACGGCCAGGCCGTTAACCGTTACGGTCATTCCGCCACGAGGTCGGACACAGCAGACATGGTCACCGCAGCGTTCTGATGATTCCCAGTCTTACGTAGGGGATTCCAGCCGTCGAACCTCGTCGAGCCAAAATACCTTGCCTGTAAGAGTGATCACAACACAACCGCGACGTGCCGCGCCTTGGCCATCGCCTGCAACGGGTGGCGGTGAAGAAGGCCACAGTCATCGACTCCGGTACGACCCTGATGCGGCCGCTCTTGTTGGGGCCGGGCCAGATTTGGTTGTACCTGTGGTAGAGT
Source organism: Rasamsonia byssochlamydoides (assembly GCF_041956645.1). Classification (NCBI taxonomy): domain Eukaryota; kingdom Fungi; phylum Ascomycota; class Eurotiomycetes; order Eurotiales; family Trichocomaceae; genus Rasamsonia; species Rasamsonia byssochlamydoides. Next base: position 25,779 of record NW_027192421.1, on the reverse strand, counting down.
CAGAAGGAGCGACGCGGAATAGCTCCGTCAGAGGCACTTCATCTGGTAACGAAACACTCGTGGTGTCTGATGAGGAGCAAGGCTGTGTGGCTAATAGCCCTGGGAATGTTGTGGGTGCAGCTGATCAATGTCGATCGCCCACGGCAGGCCCTGAGATCCAGCCGGCGTCGACGAGAGACCTGGACGGACAACCTGGGTCGGACGACGGTAGTGGTCGAGGGCCAATTGCGAATTCCGCAGGGATTTCGTCTGTACAGAGCCAGCAACCATTGATGCCAGAACATAGTTCTGTGGTACCCACTGGTCGTGGCGAGGGATTAATCGATCCTGCAGGCTACGGTCGGAGATGCTGAAATCATGCGTCTGATCTGTCTATGCATATTGTTGCTATATCTTTCTTTTTAAGCGAGGAGTTCGGTTCGGTCATGGGAGTCTAGGCAATCAGGACTCCGTCGGTTTTTGATGTGTACTAACTTCTGGGAGTCTCCGGTTATCTTTCTCTGGGCTATCTTTTGCATCGTCATCATCGTTTGGAACTTGGAAGTATATTTCGGTTTTGGCAGGGGAAAAAAATATTGAAAGCCGGCACTCTGCCTGGACATGATACCCTTATTAGGCTTTTGCGGAGTCAATGTAATCCATTGAATCGGAGTGCATCTAGCTTTGGCATATATATACCTATTTATCTTTTATAGAGGAAGTCTTAATCAGGCAGACATGTTTTGGAAGACAGCTGATTGTGTCTGTGTAACTTGGCTGGTTGATTAATATTCTGTTGCGCGTCATTCGGGTAAGCGATGCTCCGGAAGGGCCTTGTGCTTGTGCTTTTGTGCACCTGCAGCTTTGCGTCAGTTCTGAGAGAACTCCTCCGCACCGGCAGATCCGAACGCGCTTTCGCTAGCACACACCACCTGCGATCCACCTTGAACAGAACATTTTACCTCGAACAAAACAGGTCAATGTTGCGGGGCCTCTTCCGCCTGTGCAGCCCGTCATGGCTGTCAACAGAAACATGTTCGACGCCAGCGTTTCTGCAGAACCGCATAGCGGGCAAGGCGCCTCCATCTTGACATTGCCGCTGAACCTCATCGCACACATTGTCTCCTATGTAAAGCCTTACCCTCTGGCCCGATCGCGGAATTGAGTTTGCTCTGACGCAATGAAACCTTGCAGATCGAGGAACCAGCGGACCTTGCTCGCGTGTGCCGGACATGCCGGGTGCTGAACTACATGAGCCTCCCTCAGTTATATAGAAACCTTGTCCTCACATCATACGACCGGATTCGATACCGCGATGACCAGCCGGAGGGATGGGGCGGTGCCAGTCCCTTTTCCATGGGCCTCAGCGCGCTGGTGACGAGACCTCATGCGTCTCTGGTTCACTCGATGACACTGCGGGGGGAATGGAAGGAACACGAGCTGGAGGAACATGCGAGTGTTGGTCGGGTGCCAGACTCGTCAATGATGCTCAATATCGCCCTGAGGGCGGCGATTGATCGGACTACCAATCTCGAGAGCTTCAGGTATGAAGACGTGGAGCCGGTGCTTTGTGGGATTAGCTTGCTGACCCGGATCTTCTTTAAAGCTGGGAACTGAACACGAAGATGCTCGAAACCGTATACATTGGCCTATCTCAGCTACCGCACCTCACGTCACTGTCGGTGAGGTTTCCATCCAGCCGTCATCCCCGGCCGACAATCGTCATTCCACCAATGCCTCATCTGCGCTCCCTCAAGGTGACCGACATTGATCCGCTCTGTTACCCCGATGACATTTCTACGTTGCTGGCAAAGAGTCGCAATCTGCGAGAGTTGAAAATGCATTGGTCTCCCCGGATGCGGGAGGCTCAGGAGCCAAGCGTCATCCTTCATGACTATTTTCGCAAATGTTCCAAGGAGAGACCATTGAAGCTGAAAAAGATCGCCATGCAGAACCTCTACGCCCGCAACACGGAAGACTGGTCTGAGGCTATCGACCAGAGTTCGATCGAGGAAGTGACTTTTCTCAGCAGCCCGGGCTTCGAAGACGCGGCGTCCTCAACCTTTGTGCATAACACTTGGACAAGCCGTCCGCCAGCAGGCCAGGTCAATTTCAAATCGATCAGACATGATTCGTTTAACAAAAAGCACTGCGAATTTCTGACCACTTTTACGGGACTGGAGAGACTCTACTTTGTCAATCCGGTCCATGATCAACTCAACAGTCCCCGTCAGTCGGTCGGGCCGTCATCGACGACCGTTACACCTCCACGTGTCGAGAATACGACGAATACCGCTCCTACGACTGCGGCGTCCGCAATCGCCGCGCGAGCCGTCTCCCCTGCCTCTCCGCACTCTCCGTTGAATAGCGTCAATCAGAACATTCTCATGCGAGATACGTATTTCAATACTATCGTGGGCAACCATGGCGCTACACTGCGCCATCTTCTACTGCCCTCCCGGTGGCCTCTATCGGCGAACCTGATCGCTCGTCTTGTGCACGCCTGTCCTAACCTGGAGCAATTGGCCCTGGCCGCGGAGATCTCGGCCTTGGAGACGTCTAGACTTCTCCTTCCCTTCCTCCGCAAGCTGGTCGCCATCCGCATCCTCATTCCTCAGCCGGCAGTCTCCGAAAAGGCCGCTTCTGGGCAATCAACCATTTTCCAAGCCAATGGCGGCGCCTTCTTCTCAGCCCCCACGATCGCTGACGTTCTGGAACTGGATGACCATATTCACAATGAGATGATGGGTGCGGCCCTGGCCGACAAAGAGACTTTCGGTAAGCTGAAAGTCGTCGGCCTTGGCTGGAAGGGATGGGAGCTTGGCGAGTTCTACACTATTCCGGCTGAGACTGCTGAGGCGGTCGATAGCGGGCGAGATCAATCTGGGGAGAGACCGAACGGGCCTGTTGCAAACGGCAACGGGGTCACTGATTCCCAAGGCTCTGTCACAGAGGCCGTCGCGAGCAGGAAGGCGAAGTCGCCAATCGTCCTTCCAAACGGCACGCCCGCTGCAGCACCTCTACCAACGAAGTCGTCTCTGGGGAAGCGTCCCCGGGAACCATCGTCGCCGTCGCCACCCTTTTCTATAGAGTCGCAGAACAACCGCGACGGCTTGGCGAGCGATCCTACACACGGTCTGGACATGACCGAAGTCCTCCCCTCGGGAGAGAGGGTAATTTGGAGACGACGGGTCCGACGAGTAGGCTGGGAAGTGCTCAAGCATTGGGAGATTTGGGCGTTGGATTCGCAGGAGATATAACCAAACCTTCCATTCATGAAGAAGATAAAGATGAAGATATGGCAGGCAGGCGCAAGCCGGTTGGCTGGCTAACCGGTCTGGATTTTTATTTCGTTAGGTATATTCAGGCTGAGCAGGCCATGTCTGTTTACTTTTTTTTTGTTAGGTCAAGCTTTCGGGTGTTTTATTACGGCGTCGATGGTCCAAGTCAAGTCAATTGGGAGGTCATAATCTGGGATTATATATCATATGTACAGTGGAATTTCCAACTATGCAGTTACATTACATGACTGACAGGTATAACTAGGTGCCAGTAAAGTACCTAGATATTTGGAACCTCCTATGCCCGTGCAGCCTTCTGCTGCAGACGCAGTCAATTGAGTTTTTCTGGAGCAGAAATGGTCGAATGGATCCTGAGAGATCAGGTCAGGTATGCGTATCTGCATCAGGTCTGTTCGCGCCAGCTAGGTATATTCTGCTGGGAGCTATGTACCGCCAACGAGGTCAGATCCCCAGGATCTCGAGTACTGCAGAGAAAGGGGGATCAAGGCAGAAAGCACGACAGTGAATTCAATCAAAGGAGCAAGATGAGTGGCCGGTTCGTACGAACTGGGTAACCGAAGTGCTCGCTCGCACTGACTTGGCAGCAGCTGACTGGAGTGACGGTTTCCCGTGACTTGCATAGAGGAAGCTCCGAGAGATGCCCGCTATGGCTTCTAGCTGTGTGCCCCAATCAGCTTGGCCCAGGGACTACCAGGGCAGACTCCAGAGCAGGGGTCGAGAGAGGCTAGGTAGAGGGAGAGATGAGAGGGCGTCCTCGCCCTCGACCGCAAAGGAGCCGGAGCCCGCAGGACGCCCTCACCGCGCGGGCAGTGCAATACTCGTTCCAGCTTGCAAATGCTGCCTGCGAACCTTCGCTGATTATAAGCAGTCCCTGGACTGTCCCACCTTCATCCATGGTTCCAATTCTTTTTTTTTAATTGTTTTGCTGTGGCCGATTGAGGAGTAACTGGAAGATGTCGGAGTACAGTCTGGAGAACCCCAGGTCGGCCGCCGAAGGCGATGACGTCATGCCTTGGGGTATGCCTCACTTCTCGGATCGACTTCTTACAAACCTCCCCACCAAATGAAGCGAATCCACTCATGGCCCCTTGAAGAATGGATATCCGAGAAGATCCAGGACGCATACTGGACCAAAAATAGGACGAAGACGACATATACCTTGTTCAGCGATGAGGACGACGTCAAGACAGAGAATCCAAATCCGAATCCAACCTGGTGAAAACCTTCGAAGGCAGCCTCCCGGAATGCTACGCGATTCCGTATTCTATTTCCCGGTGCTCTCCGTATTAGTATCAGTATCAGCAGAAGCAGCAGCACTCGATGCAGTCTGAATGTTGGATTGGTATTGGGAGCTGGAATGAATGGTGATATCGCACAAGTCCAGTCCAGTCGCAAGGGAAATTAAGAAGAAGGCGGGGGAGGGGGAAGGCCATCTCTCAAACTATATATGTATGTACTGTACATTTCTCACTATGCGCGGGCTTTCTCTTTTGATTTAGAAGAAGTTTAGCTAATTTTCTGGGAGCTTTAGTTTACTATTATACCCATTATAACACAAATCCAGATTTATCTAGACTTGTTTTTGTATCCTAGGGTTTTCTCTCTCTCTTTTCTTTTTTCTCTAATTCAGTTCTGTTTTCCTTTCCTCCTTCCGGTGCCGCTGGATTTTTCTTTTTCTTTTTCTTTTTCTTTTTCTTTTTCATTTACACGGCAATAATGAATGGAATAATGATAAATGGAATTACTAATGAATGAATGATGGTAGATAGAGGTTTTTTTTACTTGGAAAATAGATATAGATATCCTGCATTCTTGCATCTTGCTTCCTACAACATACGATCCTGCTTCTCACATAGCAATTCCCGTCCTTTTCTCAGAGAGAAAGAGGGACGGAGGGAGAGAATTCAGTTCAATTCATGCAGTTAGTGGTCATTCCAGATTCCAGCAGAAGACTGACAGACTGCCCTGCCCGGCAGAGCCAGACTTTCTTTCTTCTCATCATATTATCATCGATTGCATGTACATACAGTACGTTACAGTACTGTACTTGTGTCAGCGACACAGGCACAAATCAAGTCATAAAAATTCATGCAAGACAGCGCTCAAATGGACTGTCTATCTAACGATTATTATTATTATTATTATTATTATTATTATTATTATTATTATTTATTTTTTTTTTCAGAAAATCATTCAAGGAAGAATAAAGAATGGATGGATCGATCTTCTAGGAACCTAAGGACCTGATTTTTTATTTTATTTATTTTTTTTAAGTCCAAAATCTAGGCGGAATTTTTTCCATAGGTACATACCTACCTACCTACCTAAGGGTTTCTTATGATTTTCTGATCCTCTGATCTCTGGCATCACTGCGCGGAGAGCGGGAGGTTTCATTGCGACCTTTTGTCTTGTCTTGGTGGCCTCAGTGCTCCTCAGGTGATGTGATGGGTGAAAGCAAAGACTCAGGCAGGTGTCGATAACATGTATGTACATACGTATGTACAGTAATATGGAATTTAAAGTCTGCGTTTACCTACCTACCTAGGTAGGTAATTAGTGGCCTTACCGATCTAGGTATCTAGGTATTGGATTGGTGGATTGGGATTTGGATTTGGATTTGGTATCTACCCTGCCCTACAGATACAATTCATTAATTTTGTATACAAAGTTGGAATTTTTTTTTCAACGAATCAGATACTGTCGATCGCCTGTGAGGAAGGGGTGGGGAAAATGACATAACATATATGTCCTCTGTACTCAATTATCCCCGGATAAATAATAAATTACATCACGAACCTGTCGCGGTTGTCAACGTGAAGGAATATGTGGGGGAAAATAAGATACAACTCCATGGACATGAAAAGAAGATTAAAAAGGGGGATGACCCGATTCCTTCCACTGGCACGGCCGCTCGTAAGCATAAGCATAAGCAAGCTCTTAGGCTCACGCTTACGCTTAGCTTGCTTACGCTCACGCCGCTTACGCCTGAGGGGCGAAACCGAGCTTGGGCCCATCAGCGTTAAAGACCACGTACTGGCTCTTCAGGAAGACGTCGCCAAAGACGGAGAACGGCGCGTCGGCCTGGTCCTGGATGCCGCCGAAGCAGGTGGAGCTGCCGGCCGAGACGGGCGTGTAGTTGATCAGGTTACCGGGCACGACGGCCTTGTAGTTGCCGATCATGACGGTGAAGTGGGGGAGTTGGGCGGAGCAGGGGAAGACCATCCCGCCGTAGGTCTGGTCAAGCTGGGCGCCGCTGACCCCTTTGTAGTAATCATTGACGATTTGGGTGGGGAGCATGAAGAGGCTGGTGCCGGTGTCTGTATACACAAAACAAGATCGAATCAGTTATTATTCCTTCTTTTATGAATCAAATCGAGATCACTCACCAGCAATGCCATTGATGGGGAAGGAAACGGCCGCTCCGTTGCCCACGGCGTAGCCGGTGGCATTGAAGCTCCAAAAACCTTGCGAGCTGTCGACATTGGTGTAGGTGATGGTGCCCGTGTACTTGCTGGCATCAATTTTACCAAAGTCGTAGGTGCCAGGGGCGTTGTGCTTCAGAGCAACAGCGAACAGGGGTTGGTCAAGCTGCGACTTGACGGTGTCGAAAAAGGTGGTTTGAGCCTGGGGCTTGACTGGATGGAGTTAGAATTGAATAAGCGACTCTTTTGACAGCTCACCTACCGGTGTTGAGACTGCTGAATCCAAGACCCAGCAGACCGTCAGGGCTCTGTTGAGCGAAGTCGGGGCTGATCTTGGAGGCGGCTTCGACAGCTTGCTGGGTGGTCGAGACGCCGCCAATGCTGACATAGTCCCTGTAGACGTCACCGCCAGCATAGCTGCCATCTCCGTAGGTGATGTTCCAGCCGTAGCCGTCAAGCTTGGTGGCATTTCTGGATGGCGTGTAGACACTATGGCCCCTGGTGTCAGACAAGGGCAGTTCACTAGAGAACACCCACCTGAAGCCGAAAAGTCAGCACAGCATCTTCCTCACCCGACAGGTCAGAGCAACCTACAGGTCCGCAGAACCCGTGTCAAAGTCGAGATGCAGGGTCGAAGTGCCCACCGTCACGGTGGCGATGTATTCGGCGTCGTTGGCAGTAGGAGAGGTGATAACGGAACCGTTTTCAGCGGCAGCCTTGACGCTGTCCGGCACCGTGGCGCCATACTTGGTGAGAGTTTTCGCATACAGAGCGGGGATGTTCTTGCCAGAGGCCGGTCTGGGAACTTGGGTCACACTGAAGCTGGTGCCAGCCTTGGTGGTCGGGGCAGCCATCGCAACGGCGGAGAAACCCGCCAGGGCGGCGGAGACCTTGCTGAAGGAGACCATGATGGATGGACTGGTGAATTGAACCGAAGGAAAGACTGACAGAAAGAGAAGAAGCGAAGGGAAGGGAAAAGCGAAGGTAATCAACAAAAAGGAGTCAGAACGCCTTTTTGGATTCTTGGGGTGAATGAACGAAAGGTACTCAAGAATCAAAACGCGTGATCAAGTTGGATGTCCAGCAGAGCGAGGCAAGAACAAGAAGGCCAAGAGCGAAGACTTATATTTTTTAAATTTGGATCCTCCTTTGTCTTCTACCGTACGCTCGGCCCCATGACGCTGGCCTGGGGGCGGAGGACACTAGAGAAGAGTCGAGCGTTTGGCAGGTGCCCACCGAGGGACATCCTGATCGACACAGAACAGAACACCCCCATGCCATCCCGTTGGGTCAAGACCGCTGAGGGTTGCAGAGAAGATGTCAATAAGTCAGCCAGATCAGTCAGTCAGTTATGATGTTGATGAATAATAACGAGAGATCGCAGGTCCTTGGCAGGAGATCCTTCATCCCAGAGGTCTGGCATGGCCCCATATGGCGGGGCACGGAGCAGCAAGCAGCATCGCATCCGCATCTTTCCTCCCTACGGAATACAGTTCAACTTCCTGCCCTGCACCGGTGGAAGATCCAGGGACAGGGAAGGCGATTAGGCCAACATCCTTAGTCGCGGTGGGTACCTGACAACGGAGAGTCGGAGACCAAGAGCGAGATGCTTGCAGCAGCACAAGCACAGACTGAGTCACCCAATTACTCGGTTCTATCCGACCTGCTGACTGCAGCAAGCCATTCTGTTGCACTCTTGGACCCTGGAATTGGTAACTACTAACACCGTCGACCGTGTTTGCAGTCTTGGCTGGTCAACGGGAATTAATTCGACACCGCCACGACGGATCGTCCTCGCGACCTTCACGATCGATCCAACCGCCCAGCCACGAGGCTAACTTAAGCGTCTCCATTTTTCTCGTGTAATGGCGGTGCGCCACAAGCAACCGAACGTTCCGATTGATTGGATTGTCCCAATTTCAGGGGCAGGAGAGCCGCGTGGGACTTGAAACGGCTGTCGGAAACAAAGCGAGACCCTGAAACTTGTGGCTGTACAGTCCTGACTCCACCAAGCGAACGCAGGATGACTGTACGGAGTACGGAGTACTCCATATGCTACTCCATACCTGCCATGGACGGAAGGTTGTACAGCACAATACTCCGTACAGAATCTGATGATAGAACAGACTGAGTATTACTGCATTAATCGAGGTATCACACATCACACATACATACATGCGTACATAACTGATATACAATGCCGTGACGTGCTTGCTAATTGCACAGCTAGAAAGCAGATACAAGAAGAGGGGGAAAAAAGGTGGAATAAATAACAAAGAGATCGAAAAGGAAAAAGGAGAAACCTAACTTGTCCTTGAATGTCAAAAGTCAGAAATAAACGCAACGAGACTCGTTATTGTGATCTCTGACCGCTGACACCTGCAGCAGCCTAATCACATAAACTGCGACGGCAGACCCTGATTGTTACTGTTCCCGCCCGCAGAATCCACTCCTCCATCCGCCGCGGCGCCGCTACCACCACCATCTTTGTCGTACTGTTCATTGAGCAGGACTTCCAGCATGTCGAACTCTCCCACCATCGGGCCCGTCCCGCCAAGACCCTGGTCGACTCCGGCCGTGGAACTGTTGAAGAACTGATCCAGAGGCAGAGCGAACCAGTCCGGCAGTGCAGCGCCTCCTTCGCCAACATTCTGCGCTGCTGTCGCAGCATCATCCGTCTTCGGCGAAATGGCATTATGGTCGTAGTAGTTATAATACACGGATGGTGGCGGCGGCATGAAGGAGACGTTGATGTTGGAGGAATTGATGGGCTGCGCGGGAATGCTGGCGAGGGGGTCATGGTAGCTTCCCACTGTGGTGCTGGGCTGACCACTACCATTGTTGCCGCCATCGATCGAATATCCTACGTTGTTACTGGTGTTCTGAGACTGCTGCCACTGCGAGCCAGGACGGGCCTGCGTGTTGTCGCGCGTTGGCCGTGGCGATGGAGCTCTCGAGTCAGGTGCCGACGTGCGATCTTGACCGTCTCCATCGCCAACCCGGTCTGTCGGAGCAAAGCGCAGAAATCGTGTCCGGATATTGGTGGTGAGCAGCTCGAGCAACCGCGAGATTGTATTGCCCAGATGCACGTCATCGACCACACAGGTCCGCAAAGCTTCTATGGTCCGATCCTGGAGGTCCAGTGATACGCGCACATCATCCTCCGTTGCACCCAGCGTGAAGGTCTACATTCAATGTCAGACAGAAAATTTCAAGATTTGTACGGTATGGAAGGTCCTACCTTCAGGATAAAGATCATTCCGGATAGGATTCGGAAGTACGTCCGTACCGGGCAGTGCTTGAGGTGCTCTCCAGGAAGGAGACCATCCAGGACAGTCTGCAAAATCCTTCGCGAGGCATCTACGACTTCCTGGATATACGTCTCGTTGACCCGATAGAGCTCCATCAGCACCCGGAGAGAACCTGACCCGGAGGACTGTCCTGATCCCGATCGACCCGAAGTTTCGTTGTTCATCGTGGTCCAGCGGTCCACCACAGCCTGTAGAGCTAGGCAATTGACATAGAGGCCTTGGAATTGGTCAGTCCCGTAAGAGGTTGTTTAGAGTGGCGTTATTGACACTTACGTGTATATTCAAATTCAATCGTCAGAATATTCCGCATCTGGGGTGATACTGAGATCACTTAGTTGATTTGTCTTCAACAAATATAGAGAGAGTATACTCACAGGTAAGGCTGTCCAGATTCCGTCGAAACTCTTGCAGCCATGGAGTAAACTCGGCAATCCGTTCACGGTAGCGACCGCTTTTGATGAGTTCTGAGGTCTGCTCCTTCGACGCGAATAGAAGCTGATTGCTTTGGTACATGATCTTGGATATCGCAATCCAGCAATCTTGCATTCTATCAATGGAGATGTCGCTGGCCGTCGCATCCCCCAGAGGCGTCGGTTCAATATCGTGGCTCCATTGTGGAAGAGGCAACATGGATGGAATTCCCAGCCGTCCACTGCTTTGGGTGACGTAGACGATAATCAAGCGACGAACGCGACGCTTGCGCACCTGCTCGGCTGCAGACTCGCCAGGAGTATTCTTCTTATCAAACACTCCCAATTCGAAGGCCAAGGCCTGGGCGGTGCTCAATAACATCCATGACATCCGATCCGATCTCCACGTAGGTTCCAGCCATTTCTGGAAAGCGAGTCGACCTTCCGGGCCGCTGCTGCTCTGGGCTCTGCCATCGTTCTCCCCATCCCTGTCGGAACGCGGCAATGCGTCCGAGTCCAAGAGTGTATTTTCGTCGTCACCCGGGGGAAAGTGCAAATTCCTTGGGTGCCAGTCCGTTAAAATTAACAACGCCTCCACGGTGCCGAGCGACCGCAGATTTCCACTCGGGTTCACCTTCCCCGGTAGAGGACTAATATCCAGAGACCTAGGGTTGTTTGGCCCACCAAACTTCTCCTGTCCCCAGAAGAGTCGTTCAATCATGCCACGAAGATACGCCCAAAGTCGATCGTGGATGTAGAACGCTCGTGTGTAGGCCCCGTCTCCCTTTGGCCTCATGTGGCGAGACGCTGTCGTCAGCATCGTGACGGCTAGCACAGGCTCCTCTGTAAGCAAGGCCCGGTGCCTCGAAGGTGGGGAAAAGTCGGGAATGACAATCGGACTCAGTGGCGCAAGATGCTCGTAGTAGCTGGGGAAAAGAAGTCGTCAACGCTCACATTGTCAAGCAAAACTTGAGTTCAGGATAAAACTTACTATGCGATGTAGGCCATAGCTTCCTCGACGGTGAGCCATCCCGCCCGAACAAACCGCAAACGCGACCACGCCTTGACTGCATCCAAGTAGCCTGGATCATGGAGATCGGATGGGTTGATCCCCTGATTGCGGAAGTCCGAAATTTGAGGGTCAACAGATCCTCCTGACCCGTTAACTTGGTAGTATCCATCCGACTGTGCAGAGCGTGGTGGCTTTGAGAACGAATGGCCCCCGTGCCTGGGAGTACCGCCCTGGGCCAGTGGCGAGATTGGGGAAGCAAACGAGGAAGCCGACTGCCTTGCTGCAAGACGGTTTTCCAAGCTGCGGCGATTCAGGTCCTCAGTCCTACCGGCAGCCTCCGATAGGAGATGAAGAGCATCGTGGCTGTTGCTGATCGTGGGTGATAGCAGATCGGCGGCGGTCTTGTTCATCACATGCTGTCCGCTGTCGAGAGCATAACCGACCGCTGAGGCTCTCCCATGCATAGAATACCCTCCGGGACCACGGAGATTCCTCGTATCTTGAAAGTGTTGGGGATTGTTGGGTGAATATTGTTCCTTGGGAGCGGCAGGAGGTATCTGACTCGATGCGGGTGAGCTTTCCGACCATTGAGTCCGAGAAGTCCTGTCATTATCAAGCGGCATCGACGGGGGCAGTGAGTAAGGCGATTCATTGCTTCCGTTGCTCTGAGTTTCTGTATATGTGGCCTCTCCCACCATCATTCGCTTATCGCGACGCAGGGTAGGGTCTACCTCCTGCTCAGCGTCGGAGGCCTTGCGCTTGCGCCTCGTGGCGGAGAACTCGCATCGCTTGCTTTCGCGGCGACATCGAACGCATGGCGGAGGTCGTGGGTTATCAACACCTGCAGTGATGTCAGCTCTATGTTCAGGCCAGTGAGGGCCATATCACTCTGTTATTATGTCTGTACATACTTCCCAAATCGCACTTGACTTTGCGTTTGCGGCACGGATCGCAAGCCTGGTATCCGCGGCGGTGTTGCGGTGGTGGAGACGGCGACTGATGGCCCTGACGGTTGTCTGGATAGAAGGATTTGTTCAGAGGGGGTCCATCGGCACGAAGGGATGAATCGGTGGAGGATGCCATCGTCGCGTCGCTGTTTCGCCTTCTGTCGGCGCAGAGTGGGTGTGGTGAGGATGGATTGCCGATGCAAAGCGAGAACACTAGGAGCAGCGGGGTCTAAAAGTCGCGTGCCGATACGCCCGGGGGAGATACGGCTCCTTGCCAGCTCAGCCTGCGTATCTCCAAATTCCTGCCCATGAGCTGCAGAATTTGCAGAGTTTGCAGTGAGGTGACTGAATGGTTTAAATTAAAATGATTATTCTTATTTATTCACCACCAAAGCAGCAGCAGAACACAACAAGCTTTCCGCTTCCGCGGTTCGCCAGTTTCTCTTAGTAACCGGTTAAATGCGGGGTAAGAATCGTCTCTATCATTGATATCTTTGAAACTCCAGGGTTGAGTCGCAGGTCCTTAGATAACAGCTGAAAATCAATTCCAAAAGGGTTGTTGGTGGACAAGAGTTCAAAGCGATTCTCTCTTAACCAACGCCACCAAACTTGCATCGCTTCTATTTGCCAATCCAACCCAATGAAAACCCCGTCTGCGAGGCTTTTAACTGCCTTGAGGTAACAATGAAAAAGAAAGATAAAAAAATAAAGGAAAAGAAAAGAAAAAGAGAAAAGAGAAAAAAAAAAGGGATACAGCTCTCATTAGGAATCGCCTTGGAGGTCTCTTCAACAATAGGTAATCGCCCTCAGAACAGCATTACAGTCGTGAGCATTAAAGTATTGGGGTAAAAAGATCGTATAATACACTGGTCAAATATCAGAGCTCCCTTCACGATGCTCCACTCACACTCGTCCGAGCAGGAGAAATCGTATTAGTGGATGATGTGGCAAACGAGTGCACAGAATCTGTGACGGGCCTTTTGCCTTTATCGGTATCGTTGTTGGCAGGGACTTTCCAAAACGTGTCCGAAAACCTCCGCGGATTGACCAGTTCACCGCTGGCGATACTGTCCTCGCTAGCTTGCCTCGACAGCGTCGGGGTCTGGCGACCCATGAGCAGACCACGAACACCACCGGCTTTCCTGGCCGGGAGCTCACTTGTCCCGGCAGTAAGGACATAAAGCAAATACTTCAGATTAGGCAACGTATGGCGAATGTCGAGAGCTCGCAATCCTCGGCGGTTCATGAGAAATTCAATGTCCTTATTCAACAAAAAGACGCCGTATTCAAAACGATATTGGACGTTCACCGGATATAGAGGAAAGGTCCTTTGCGGCAGAGCAACCGACACAGGATCGTGGATTATGGAATGCGAAAGATACGGTTTAACCGGATATGGGATCGGAGCGGACAGATAGAATGAGAGGAGGTAGACCAGGTGTGCCGTATACCCAAGGGCAGCAGCCACGGCATCCCGGTCAATGTCTTCAAAGGAAGAATTGGGAAGAGCCAGTCCCGCAATGGTAAATGCGAGCGCCTTACCCGGAATCGGCTCGATCGGATAGATGGCGAGAAGGTCCTCACAGATGCGACGAATCTGTCCTTTAGATTCTTCGATATTCTTCTCTAGTAAACTGACGCGCGAAGCCATCGTCAACTGGGCGTCCGGAAGATGACTGCGAGCCTTATCCTGGCTCTCACGACCTTCAGCCATTGCATTCTTTCTCGCGTTGATACTCGAAATGAGCTCTTCTTTGCGCTTGATGCTTCCCCGTAACTGCTTCTTCTCTGCTGCGATGGCGCGTCTGGTGAGGGAAATCTTCTCCTGCGCTTGGCCAGCTTGGCTGATGGTCTCCAAGTCTCGCTGATTCTTCTCAAGAATCGCGTTGATCTGTGCCTCCAATCTATCCCTCGTCGCGAGTGCGTCCTGGATGCAGTCATCCAGATTCGCCAGTCGCATGAGTGCATCATAAGAAGAAGTAGTTTGGACGTCACCCCGTAAAGAAATACCCTCCGACGCCTGCGCCGAAGGCGCGGGTTGCACCGGTGGAAGGTCAGTCAAGTTGGTATAGACGCCATCGGCGAAATGAAAGAGAATAGAGTTAGGCGGAAGAGGCTGGTGGAAGTTGTCGAGCGTCTTGCCCACGAACTGAAGAGACCTGAGACTAAGTTGGAGTTCGACCAGGAGCATATATTCGCTCATGTTTGCTGATTTCACCCATAACTTAAGTGTCATCTCATCCAATCGTGAAACATGTGGGCCGCAGGCGTTCAGATCAAAGAAACGAAAACTTGGGTTGGTAGCTTTCTCAACAACCTCGCTGATGTAGACCGGGTTGTCAATGCCATCGCAATGAATTGAAAACCACGTGTCTGCCATTCTGCTCTTCGTGATGTCTTCCAATTGGGTCTGCCTGATCTCGAGGTTGCCTCCACTCCAGGGTAAAGTGTTCCTCCTGCGAAGGCGTCGCGCATCATGAGTGTTCTTCTCATTGTCGCTGCTCGTCAGGTTCAACTTTGAGTGTGATAATTGGAGATCCGTATATGATCGCGAATGATGCACGGATCGGCTTTCAGCTTGGGCCAGAAACTTGGCTGGCGACTTCAGAGCGTTGGGAAGGTCATCGTCGTCAATAGTCTTTCCGCGGGCCCGATTTGGGGGCGTGATGTACAGATTGCGGACTGAGACGCCTTGCAGATGCCGTAGCTTGCGATTCTAGACGGGGCAATCATTAGCTACAATTAACGAATGAGTTCGGTGTAGATAGGATGTGACTGTACCGATAGAAACTGCCATGGCCGCTCGCGACGACTGGCTGCGACATCGTAGCCGCTCGTATCATAGTCTGACGACATGACCGAGCTCAGCCATCAAGGAACGCGTCTCTAGTCATTGTAAACTCGACAGCTTCTCAGAGCATCTCAAAAACATTTAGATGCGACATTGATGCTCTTGTAAATGACACCGGGTCGTTGTCGACAGCCGCTCAGTGGTCGGTCTTGGGGTGTCTGATCGTGCGGAGGGTGACGCGGAGACGGGGAATGTCCTGATTGGGACAAGATCAAGCTCCATCAAAAATTGATCCGAGCTCAATTCATATCCGCAGGCCATTAACCATCACCAACCTGCATACCTTCCCATAGCCACGTTCAATGACAATCCGATAATTGAGCGAAATTCCTTCCTTCTGAGAGTCCACTGCAGCACACGACACCCCTGGCCGCAATGGCCTCGTCTCAGCCGGTTCAGAACCGGATCCAAAAGGTTCTGGACCCGACCAAGATCGCAACCTGGAACATCGTCCGCCGTCCGCCGATACCAAATCACACTGTCATCCAAGGAAAACCTCGCGAGCAGAATTCGAATGCTTTCAAGGAATTCCAGAAACAGGAGGGAGCTCGGCTACGGAAGGCCCTGAACCGTATCACTCATGGCAAGAACATTTTTGTCTACAACAACATTCGCACGAACCAGGTCGTGTACTCGTTAACACGGTATCTTGAGGTATGTCTTCCCTGGTCAGAGGCGAGAAGCTATGTGGATTCAGCTGGCTAACTCGAACAGAAAAACAATGTCCTTTCACAAATGGTCTTCCATGGCAAGAAGACCGTTCCCGCCACCCTTCGAAAAGATATGTGGGTTCCCTTCTACTCCGTCCATTTCAATGATTCGAAGGTCGG
Organism: Rasamsonia byssochlamydoides; assembly: GCF_041956645.1. Classification (NCBI taxonomy): domain Eukaryota; kingdom Fungi; phylum Ascomycota; class Eurotiomycetes; order Eurotiales; family Trichocomaceae; genus Rasamsonia; species Rasamsonia byssochlamydoides. Next base: position 9,715 of record NW_027192421.1, on the reverse strand, counting down.
TCTTCGCGCCTACCATCTCCTGCGTGAATTTTCGATGCAGCGGCAGCTCTCTCCGCCGAGGGAGATGATCACAATTACGCAAGAGTTTCTAGATCGAAAGAGGCCGCGGGACCCGGTCGAGGCCGAGAAGTTCGATGAGGAGTATAAGGACAAGATCGGGAGGCTGATGGACAAGAAACAACGGGCCCGTGTTCTGATGGACCAGAAAGCCACCAGTGTCGCGGACATTGCGGCGGTTCTCAAAATCCAGGAGGAGGAAATCAAGAACGGGTTTGCGGATGGCAAGAGAGGCTATCTCACCCGGACTGCACGGAAACGCCGCCGAGAAGGCAGGCGAAAGGAAGCCGAGGCGTCGCAGCGGGCTGCGGAGCGGGTGGACGAATTCGAGGACCTCATCAGCACAGACCAAGTGGAGTACAAGATCGAAGATCCCTCGGGCAATGACGAGTACGACGTGCAGGGCGACGAAGTCAAGATCCTTTGGGCCGATCTGTACGATGCGCAGTATGCCGAGTCGTGGCCCGAGAGGGTCCGTCACGGCGAGTTGGAACTCACCCGCGACCATGTGATGCCAGGGCAGAGGCGTCTGGGAGCAGATGTATTGACGGTAGATGCATTTGCGGAGAAGCAGCCTGCCTCTTCATGAAGTATCTTAGGAGAAACGAGTCTGAGATGCGTTCACAATCCCGAATGGACAGATGCAGTTGGACACATAGAGGCCAGATGTATTCTCTGCCACAGCGTTGTGCACATCTTGTATCCTGTCCCTTCCTCCCCTTCTTCTCTTTTCCTCTTTTCCTTTGATGTTCTTTCTAAATTTTGTATTTCCATCCACTCTGTACACTATATATGCTACAGGAACCAGAAAATATCAATTACGAATATGGTGCAGGACAATTTTACCACTTTATCCGGTTTCTGGCTTCCTTAAGACTTGACTTGATTTACATTGCATTGCATTGCCATCCTCCAGGATGTAGTGTAATAGTGTAGTGTGATGTAAAGCTCAATCAACCTAGCGTACAAAACTTACATGCAAAAAAAAAAGCGCATCACTCACTCACTGGTGTAGAAAAAAAATTAAAAAAAGGGGGGGGGGGGGGGGGGAAAAGGGAAAACAAAATGCGCAAGAAAAAGAAAAGAAAAGAAGAGAAGAGAAAAATGGAAGAAAAGAAAAACCACAAGAGTGTCGTGTCGTGTCTTGTCTTGTCTGTCCAAGATAGATATCTTTTCTCTCGAGAGAACAGAACAGAACAAGGAGATCGATCGATCGAACATTCTTGCGCATAGGAAGGAAGGAACACGAAAGAAAGAAAGAAAGAAAAAACAAAAGATCATCCCATCCCGTTGAATTGAGCCCATGTGATTCGATAGAGGAAAGAAATAGCGAAACGCTCTTCGTCACTGAGAGGGGGAAGGAAAAGAAACGAAAAGGAAAGGAAAGGAAGAAAGGGAAGATAAAGAAGAAGGAGAAAGTAAGAAACTTCCTTCAGATCAAAGTAGCAAAAGTAGCAAAAAAAAACCTAACTAGGTAGTACAGGTGTCCGGTCCGGTCCGAGGTTGAATAAAACGGTAGTAGTCAATTAATTCCATGGCAGGCTCGAAAGAAAGATAGATTGGGTGGTAGAAAAGAAGATGAAGAAGAAAAGAAGAAGAAGAAAAAGTCCGGCCTCTACCAAGTCAGATCTCTAGATCTAGATGACTGACTGACTGAAAAGCCGGCTATTCAGGTTTGGTTTCTTTTTCTTTTTCTTCCTCCTTATCCTTTTCTTCATCCTCTATGCTGGCCTTGTTGAGGGCATCAGCATCCAGTTCGGGGACCTTGTCGTCAATCGCGACTTCAAGCCCAGGGGACTCTGGAGATTCCTGGCTTGGTAAGTCTTCTTTGAGCTTCGCATTGAGACCAAGATCCTCCTCTGATAAGACTTCTGCATTCTCCAGTTTCTTCTGAGCCGCTTCTACAATCTTGTCTGCCTCGCTCACCCCGCCCTTTTGCTTGGAACCTGGATCCCCTTGAACCCCGATCGGGTCGCTCCGTCGCTCGAGAACGTCTCGAATAATGTCAGGATGAAATCGCACGACCATGCAGGAAAGGTTGTCCGTGCTGAATCGCGACAGAGCATGGTCGACAAGGATCTTAGAAGCCTCTTGAGCGTCTTTGACATGGCGAATGAGATCGACGGCTTCTTGGTCGCTGCAGACGTCCCAAAGCTATTGAAGGACGTTAGTTTCGCTGTACCAAAACAAAAAAGAAAAGAAAAGAAAAACTAAGATAAATAGAACTTCGTACGTACCCCGTCACAAGCCAAGATGAGAAATTCATCCTGGTCGGGTTGGATGATCGTCTCGGTGGTGTACGGATGGCCGGTAACGAGGTCCTTCAGGTACGCATCTCCCAGAGCCCTGGTGACGGCGAGAACCCCGTTGACCCGGTTGTTGAGGATCAGTCCACCTGCATTAGCAATTCTTCTCCCTTCGTTCTCATCACTACCTTTGTGGTCGTAGGACAAGCGGAGGGCTTTGCCATTCCGACATAATACGATTCGAGCATCACCGACGTTAGCAGTATATAAAACACGCTGACGAACCGCAGTTTGCTGGGGCTTTGGGAGAGTAGCCGCGTCTGGTTGAGACGCATCTGAAGATTGTCCGGTCTGGGTAGGAGTCTCCGCAGAATCGGGATCTGAGTCCGAGCCTGGATCAGATTTTTTCGTTGCAGAAGCCGCCGCTGGCGCGATGGCAGATGAGCCTGTCACAGAATTTGAGTTCGGAATGCGATCTTCCCATCGGAGGACAGCTGCGACAGCTGTGCAACCACTGTTTTTCAGCGGTAATTTCTCTAATTGCTGGTCGACACTGGTGAAAGCTTGATCGAGAAGCTCCGGAACCGGTGTGTTCGGATTCTTCCGCATTATGTCCTCTAGAATGAGGTGGAGTTTCTTCCCACACCATTCGGCAGCGAAGGTCCCCGCATGCCCATCAAAGATCGCAAAGTAACCGTTGTCCGTCTCGACAACATGTGTCGACTCGTCCGAGTCGGTGGATTTACGCGAATCTTTGCCATTCGCTGAGTCCCCCGTGGTCGGAGCCGGGGTCCCCAGGAAGTTGTACAGATATGCATGCGTATCTTCCATAGTCCTGCGGCATTTTCGATTCCGGTCCTCGGTGACGCCAACTCTGAAGGATGAACGGAGGGTCGGCAATGATTCGCCTGCGGAGTTGTTTAATGAACCCTGCGGAACGCTCAAGGCAGGATCCATTTTTCCCAGTTTCTGCAGAGGAGTCAGAGCCGTCTGAGACGTCGTATTTGACGACTCCCGGGAACTCGAAAAGTGGAATGAGTTCTTCGCGCTAGCGAAGAAGGACGCTGCTTTCGTCACGGTGCTGCTCCTACGCTTCTTCTCACCACCGGGATCCTGCTCGTCACTATGCTTCCTGTTAAACGGTCCGCGAGACGGAGATGTACGTTTCTCACGCACAACACTGACTTCTTCAGTGTTAACCTTCAATGTGGTTGGGAGATGATCTGTATTTTCTTTGGGCGGGCTCGAGGAGCCACCGAACATTCTGTTCAGCAACCCACCCTGGCCAGAGAAACTCCTGCGCTTGCTTCCGGCCAGCTTGATTGTTGATGGCGGTCCCAATCAAAACTAGAAAGAGGTATTAAAAGATATGGTAAGATAAAATGTGATCGAGGTGAGGAATAGCAACCGGAATGGCCGTATCGGGGATGGCGCAGGTATTCGGGGGTAAGAGAAGAGACGACGTGGCAGGCCAGGTAACTTCAGTGAAAAGAAGTATTGCTAGAGTCTTCACGGACATGTCCATATCAGCAACAGTCTTTTGTTATTCAGGATGAGCGGAAATTCCAAAAGGCACAGTAGTAATGTGACACAGCATTTATTCCTGGAAGTGACGGTTGCCTGTAAACGGCAGTGGGAAGCGGAAGGCTAGAACCATCCTGTCCTGTACAGACAATCTTTCTGGCCTGGAACAAATCTGAAGATAGTCCAAGGAAGCAATCAAAACATACCAAAATTGATATCGCAGGCCAGTTAGGTCAGTTGTGACAGACCAGCAGATGCGGTTGTAGTTCGAAGCAGGCCAGTTCAGCCAACCCCCACAAGTTCGCTGCGGGACGAGGAGAGAAGCCACAAGAGGTTACACCGGAATTGGAGAACTCAGTTCAGAAGTTCCCCGCTGAGGAATGAGATGGATGATGTCAGGTAGGGAGCCGTCGGTAGGACGGCGGAGGGCAGGTCTGGAGAGGCAGGTCGGCAGACAGACAAGGTCGAGAGGTCCAGCGGAGATACTGCAATGTCTATGCCCGAACGATGGGAGCAGCGTGCTGGGAGGCGCAGCACTACCCGGGACAGTGGGGAGGAAGCGCCAGAACGTGGCCAAGAAGACCTTAGCCCGGCGGGTTCTTTGGGGATGATTACGGAGTACTTAGATTGACTCGCTCGGAGTCGGCCTAGAAGACACCGCAGGCGGGGCGGGCATGACGGATACGCCAAGCGGATCCCAATGCAGGATGACAACTACATCTTCACCGAGCAAAGTTAACACATTGGTCCCTTGCATCTGTCAGACGCATGATGTGGGTGAAGAGGCCTGTGTTCAATCTAGAAGACCCTGTCTGATGATAGGAGCACAACAAAGTAGAATGAAACTCCATGAACCCAGAGTATTGATCTGTTGGTTAGTGGATCGCCTGATAAGTTCGATTTATTGTCTATTGTATGCTGCAGGCCATAGTATAGAATTGTTGCCTAAAAAAATCTGAGACCAGAGATGCTGCGAATAAGCATTGTTAAACCATGCAGTCAATTACATCCCAAAATCTGTACCTAGTAGCGTTCATCGTGCCCAATAACCAATGGAATTGGATCTATGTAACATTTCTCATCTCATACTGATACCCTGTCCCAAGCTAACTCCTAACACCCTGCCACCGAACCGGCCAAATTACAAGCAAAGAGGCAAAAGATTACTCGACATCATATCGTAGAAAAAACAAAAGTTATCGTCGAAGACTGTCCAGCCTTGCCTGCAGGTCATCATCGTCACTTGGCCCACCACCAATGGCCTGGGCGACCTTAGCTTCACCACCGCCTTCCTTCTGAAGTCCAGACGGCGTTTCTCCTAGCTACAAATCCACTTAGATCAGTATCTCTCTTCCGACACCAAAGAGGAGGGCGCAGGAAAGGGTGACAGAGGATGGGTGGACGAACCGCCTGACTGAGATCGATTCCGATTTCGTCAAGTACCTCCTTGACAATCTCTTCACCTTCCTCCTCGTCATCTATCCCAGTCGCCTCGTCGATGGCATCATCCATCATTTCTTGCCGTTCATCCATGATTTCGTTCTCCCGCTCAAATTCCATGGCGATTCGTTGCAGGGCTGGAAGATTCATCTGCCGGTTCATGCTCCCCAGGAGCATCGTAGCCCCCTTCATAGACTGCATCATTTGCTCGTTACTGCGGACCGTCTGACCATACCCATCATCAGTATAGAGCTACCGGGTGACGCCTGGAGAATGCTCGTACCTGGATTCGGAGAGAAATCGCCTGTAATTGCGTCCGCATCGAGTAGAATTTCTGGATGTATCTAAAGGCAATGCCAGTTAGCATTTCACGTGCTCTTCCATGACCAGCCTATTTTTATGGCAACATGATGTACCTTCGTGTTCGGACCAGGTCTTTCGCCTGGATCTTGCAAGCTGCAATCTGGCCATTCTTCGCGCTCTTCTTGATGTCTTGAATCAGTTTTTTCTCCTGGTTCTCGAGTTTGATCCGTTCTCTGTCTAGTTCACGTTGTGTTCGCTCCAGAGCTCGCTGGTGTTTTCGCAGGCGCTCTGCTGGCGTCATGCGCTTTCCGAAGGCCCATTCGACGATCTAGGCAGCGGCGTCAACGGGGGAACAACCACATATCACAGAGAGGCACTCACATTCATGGCTGCGGGAATAGCAAATTAATACCACCCAAGAGCAGGAAAGCAACGTAGAATAAGACTTTTTATAATTCGCATTCGCGATAAAAGTGACATCAAGCGTTGCGCGGGCGATGATTGCCGTGCCTGATCGTGATCGTGTCGTTGGCCAAGAGCCGCCAATCCCCTTCGGTCCGCGTGGCAGCCGGGCCGCCGATGCCCTCACTGCGAATTATTATCTCCGAGTAACCCAACTTTTTGCTGCCTCGACGAATTCATCCAGCCTCGCCTTGTTATGTTTCATGGAGCCACCATTTCCGCTGTCTAGATAGCGTCCTTTCGAAGCGCTTGCCATGAGCCAGGAATATTATCCCAACAAGGGCCGTTCGTCCTCGGCAGGGGAGGGGTCGAGCCGCCGCCATGGTGACGAACATCCCGCCGAGTATCCGTACCCTCAGGGACCACCCAAGTACATGACCGTTGGCAATGGGACCACATCAGCAGCAGCGGAGGCACTCATGGCCTCTCTGAACCAGGACTCCGGTTATGGAGGCAGCATTGCCGGCGATAGCACGACGGACGCAGGAGAACCTTCAGGGTGGCGCGCAGAACTGTTGGAGGACAGGCCGACTCCGGTGCACACGCCTACGTTCGCTGGCCAGTGGAATCCAGCAGGTACATCACAGAAATACTGCTTCAAAGATCCGAATCTGGAGCTGACTGTTTTTTACAATAGCCGAGAACGAGAAGCAAATTGTCGCCAGCCATGTCCATCAACTCCTTTAGTATGTGATCACCTTCCTGAGACATGGAGCTAAATTAACATTCCGTACAGTAACTCCAACCGCATGAAACTCGGGCGAGCGATCACACGTACGATTGAAATTTTAAAGGAGCTGCAGCAGATGAACCGTCAGTGGCCCGCACATTATCCATCCGTTCAAAGCACCCCCGCTTCCCCTTCGCTACGACCGGCACTACATCGGACCCAGTCAGCCTACGATGAATTCGATGACAAAGACGCTTCTCTGTTTCGACCAGGGCAAGTGAGACGTGCGGCCACGTCAATGTGGGATGGTGATTATGGCGAGTCGAGTGCTGCTGCGGAACGTCGCGCACCGCCGGAGCCTCGACTGATGACCCCTCAAATCGCCCAAGAGTTCTCGATTCTGAAGCTTGATCTAAAGCTCGGGGCACTGTCTCAAGCGGAGCTGGTGCATTCCTTGGAAAAGGCCTCTGTAGCCTCGTTATTAGATGGAAAAATCAGCCAGAGCATCAAACATCTTCTTTCGCTACGGGAAAGGATAGACGATACGTCCAGCAAAGTGCTTGTGACTGGTGACCTGAATGCTGGGAAGTCAACGTTCTGCAATGCACTATTGCGTCGAAAGGTCCTGCCTGAAGATCAGCAGCCCTGCACTAGTATCTTTTGCGAAGTTCTCGATGCTAGAGAGAATGCCGGAATCGAAGAAGTCCACGCTGTGCACAAGGACAAGATCTACAATCGCAATGATGAAAGCACCTACGATGTCTACCCGTTGGAGGAGCTGGAAAACATTGTGGTCGACAATTCCAAGTACATGCAGTGCAAGGTTTATGTGAAGGACGTGAGGTCGATTGATGAATCCCTCCTCAACAATGGTGTCGTTGATATCGCTCTTATTGACGCTCCGGGATTGAATTCCGATTCTGTCAAGACAACAGCTGTTTTTGCACGGCAAGAGGAGATCGACGTTGTTGTCTTTGTCGTCTCGGCTGCAAACCACTTCACTCTGTCGGCGAAGGAGTTCATTTCGAATGCAGCGCATGAAAAGGCATACATTTTCATGGTTGTTAATGGTTTCGATAACATCAGAGACAAAGCGAGGTGCCAAAGAATGATCCTCGAGCAGATAGCGCAACTGAGTCCCCGAACTTTTAAGGAGTCGGCCGAGCTGGTTCACTTTGTTTCAAGCAACGCTATCCCTGTTGCCCCTGAAGCTGTGGTGAGCTCTGGCGGCGGTGGTAGCGGTGGCTCGGATCCTTCTGGCGACGATCCAGACGACGATGATGACGATTCAGGGAAAGGCAAGGCTCCAGGCTCCAAGAAGGATAAGGGAAAAGGCAAGGAGAGACAGAAGATTGAGGATTTCGAGAAGCTGGAAAGTGCTTTACGTCGGTTTGTCCTCGAGAAACGTGCACGATCGAAGTTGGCTCCTGCCCGGACTTACCTGCTCAACGTGCTCTCTGACATCAATGCACTGGCTTCTGTTAATCGGGATGTTGCGCAGTCGGAACTCAAGCGTGTTACGGCGGAGTTGGAGGAAATTATTCCGGCATACGAGAATGGGAAGAAAAAGAAGATTGAAGTCGGAGAGGAGATCGAGACAACAATTGACAAATCGTGTGAAGACGTCTACGATCATACTCGCTTGACTCTGACCAACACGATAGAGCGGGTAGCAGAGGCAGATCTGGGCGTCGAATATCCCGGTTTGTTTTCGGCATTCCAATATGCAGAAGATTTGAAACTTGCTATGCTTGACCAGATCTCTGCGTCTGTTTCAGATTGTGAGGACTATGCCAGAGCCAAGACGGTGCAGGGAGTGAACTTCATCCATAATATCGGCCTGCTTCATGTTGGAGCAGACAAGTTCTCGCCACTCAGCTTCCGCGCCGACAATATGTTCCGAAAACGCCGTGACGTTCTTGCTCGACAGATCGACACTCAAGTGGAACTATGGGATTTCTTTGATATTCCTGGTCTGTGGGAACGGCAAGAGAAGGTTGCTGGTACCGGTATGGCTATGACGGTTGTGACGGTACTTGGTGGCAGAGCTTTCGGCGGTCTTGGATGGGTCGATGGGGTGTTTGGTGCGGCTAAAATCCTGGGACCGAACAACTTGCGACGGCTGATCGTCCCTGGAATCATCGCTGCAGGTGAGTTTCATGTCATATTACACTACTTGGTTCTCGGAACATACCACTAATGTTTGTTTTGTAGCCGTTTTGACTGCTGCTTACCTTGTGTCCGCCATCCCGAACACTCTTCCTCCTCGTCTCTCTCGCAAACTGGCCGCCAGTCTCGCTGAGATGGACTATGTCCATTCCAACGCTGCTCGTATATCGTCCGAAGTTCGCCGCGTCCTTCGCATGCCAGCTGCAAACTTGCAGACGTGTCTGGCACAAGGGATTGAAGACCTCGGCAGGCGTAAGGATGAAGTCAGCAAAGTGAAGCAGGAGAGCGAAATGGCAAGCAAATACTTCTCGAATTTGTTCCGCGAGTCTCTAGAAAACAGGAGGGCCGTGGAGCAGGTGGACTTGGAGGGACCGCTACCTGGGGCACTGGCCCAATGAATTTTGGAGAGATGAGAGTGAGGGTCGCCTCGCAGTGATCTGGGTGGTCTCGTGTGACAATTCTTGTTTTATTGGGTTCGTTCCTGCAGGGGAAGGTGATTTTCTTTTTTATTTTTTACTTTGTTCGCTTCTGCTTGTTGCGTTAGACCTTCCCATACCCTGGCTTCAATTCCCCCTTCCACATACTCTCTCGTTTTATCACCTCTTTTTTCCTCGTTTTCTGCACCCCCTTTGTACGCGAAATACCCTACTCACAATTTTTTTCCCCCCTCAAGAACGAATGGAAAAAAAGAAAGCCTTTCACTATGACCTCTGTCTCTTCATGCCTACAGGAGAACGGCACAGCACAGCGTGGTGTACATTACATCGGCGCTGCCATGGAAGGAAGAAAAGAAATGAGGAAGGAAAAGGGCTATCGTATCAATTATGATGGCCCGCCCCCCCCC